>NW_026732147.1:0-172591 GCF_028476545.2 Physella acuta | reverse complement strand
ACCTGAACAAGAACTTTTAAAGCCTATGACACGAGTACTTTTTCTAATAGAAAAATGATCCAATTCTCTGCCTTCTGTCAATTTTGAGAAATTGACGTTTGACTGAAAGTAGTAATTTACGCTATTTCTGATTTCCCAAAAACGAATATGAATTTACAAAGTACTAATATTCCGTACTATTATGCCGATGTCGTTAGTTATTTTTAAATGTTTAAGTACTTAAAAATGGGGAAAAATCATCCTATATATCCGGAGTTGCCATCCCTAGTAGTGTTATATATGAATATTCGAGAAAGTTGACGGGAAATTGCGCCCGCTTTTTACAAGCTTTTATTTAACTCACTTCCTCTGTCGACAGTCTGTCGACATTCTGTCGACAGTCTGTCTGTCTAGATGGAAACGCAGGAGTGAAAATTCGGAAACTTCTACTTGACCGATACGATTCACACTTGGCACGTGGGTCAAGACATGAAGACAATGCAATCTGAAACTAAATTTGACTTAATTGGATGCCTAATTAATTTTTTATGAATTAATTAAAATTTGGACCGAATTAGTAGGCATGTCTAGCCAACCACACCACACGCGTCATCACCTTCAATAGCTGCGCCATCACGTAATGGCTGCGTACAAAAACCATTGCGCGCCTACTGAACGTGATGTTCAGTAGGCGCGCAATGGTTTTTAGTCATGTAGGCTTAACTCTATTGTAAATAAAACATGTAAAGTACTGAAAAATAAAATTCATAAAAAACGTTTTAATAACAAGCTTTTATGTAACGATGCACTAAAAAGTAGAAAATAAATTATAGACTACTATTTAAATAACTATAAAGAAAAGCGTGGGTGTCTTCCTTAACATTAGTAAAGGTATCAAATAGATACTAAAGTGACCCACGCTTTTCTTTATAGTTATTTAAATAGTAGTCTATAATTTATTTCTACTTTTTAGTGCATCATTACATAAAAGCTTGTTATTAAAACGTTTTTTATGAATTTTTTTTCTCCTACATTTTATGCTTATTTTATGCGTCTTCTGACTCACCGTTTAACACAGTGTAGACAGACGCCATTGTTTAAAAGTACAATCTGTAACTTTAATAGAAATTATATATTTTTTTGCTCTTTTTAATTAGCTTTCTTTATTATTTGATTAAATTTAACTAGACGATTCTAATAAAGCGCTTGAGTTTGTGTAGGGTAAAAGGGGTGGGGGGGGGGGGGGCTGGGGGAGGGGGTCTGTCACATAACAAATATGATAGCTGGACCCCAGATAATTAATCAGATGACCCATACAAAAAGGACAACGGCGCATTGTCATGTGATTAAAAACAAAACCATTCTGACGCACTTCTGTCCACACGACTTCTTGAAGTATTCTTTAATTAAACCCTTTAAAGGGCAACAACTGTCAGCTCTCGACCAGACGTGGAACAAAAAGTAAAATGGCGTCGTTATTCATTCAGGGGGAGGTGGGAGGGTGAAAAGATTTTATGAAAAATATATAATTTCAATTTTTAAAAAAAAAATGTAATTTTAAATACAATTTACCCGATGCTGACGCAAATTAGCTACAATTCATTTTCAGTTTAAGATAGTGTATAGCCGTGTTTTCATTACAGAACTAGAGGCAATGTTTTCAATTTTTAACATTTTAAAACAATTAAAATATTTTCATAATTTTCTTATATTATTTTTTAAATTAATCGTAAATTGAGGCTAAAATATGAAAGTTTATGGAGGTTTTTTTTTTTGTAAAGATGTAACATTATTACTATTGGGAAAACAATTCTGCCGGAAGTTTCTTTCATAGTATTATCGCATAGTAGAAAAAAAATCTTAACATATAAAGTAAACTGCAAACTTTGTAGATAAATAGATGATTTTAAATTATTTGACAGTCAGTAATTGAGTATTTTCGTTTCAAGACATGTAATGGATACATTTTGAAGATTTTTATTAACAGAAATACGCTTGTTGAATTAGGAGGGGGGAGGGGTGAAATAGAAATTGGTTTGTTTACGTACATTAAGATGACCACGAGAAGACCTGGCGGTGATAAAAACTGATGTCTAGTGACGTCGGGGCGTAAGAAGCGTTAAACATATCCTGTAACAGTTCCAGGTAAAACATCCAAGTTCGTTGCTAATTTGGCTCACTCCTTCTCTCTAAGACAGGGGTTCCCAACCTTTTTTTTTACTCTAGAGCACATTCTAAAATATCGGTAGGGTGGCGGGCACCACCTATTTTAAATCGACACACTCCTTCCAAAACTTTTATTTTCTTATAGTCATAATGTATTATAATAGTTTATTAATAGATCATCGCTTATGAATACAATTAATTACGCACCGCGCTTTTAGCCTGTTAAATTTTTTAGCGCAATTTCCATTCTGGAGAATTGCGTTTATTAACCCGTCATTTCTGGATGGATGAATGGATGAATGTGTGTCCGCAGCTTTAAGTCGTATCTCCTCCTCAACGAAGCAATATCGAGGACTAGTTCCAAAAGCAATTATGTTAACCAAGTTACGAGGATGAACATAGGCCATAACAATTCCGGGTTTCTTTCATGGATTTCCCGGTAAATCCAAAAAACCTCAAAAAAAAATGCAGTTTTTGGCCCATATCTCGGCAACCAGACCATTTAGCGACTTGAAACATGTACCAATCGATTCCTGCCATAATTTAGAACAATATTGCCGAAGAAAGTTTTCAAAAATATCCTTTCGTTCGGTCACAAAAATTTTTTTTTAATTAATTAAAATTTGGACCGAATTAGTAGGCAATTTTATACAACCACACCACACGCGTCATCACGTTCAATAGCTGCGCCATCACGTTCAATGGCTGCGTCATCACGTTCAGTAGCTAGGCGCGCAATGGTTTTTAGTCATGTAACTCTATTGTAAATAAAACATGTATTTTAACCAATGGTTTTACTAACCCTGCTCTTGATTTACGCTACGACAGAGCTATTTTTAGATAACATAAGGAAATTGCGCTTAAATGTCACTCGACTTTTTAATTAACTTGTTTTAATAGAAAACTCCTAATTCGTGTTTCGTCTGAAGAACATGTCTCTTATCTAACTGTCGCGACCCAAACTGGGCAACAATCACAACGACAACAACGCGGTTCAAGGCGAAGCAATCAGAGTTATGTGCCTTGTGATTTGGCGCCTTCGTTCCATTCGTTCACTTCGGGTTTTCTGCGTGTACAAGGTGTGATGTGCAAATGGCACTAGCCGTTCCAGGCTAGCGTAAATAGCAGTGGCGTAGGCAGGGGGGGGGTTAGGGGGGGGGTCATTAACCCCCCCCCCCATAGATCCCTTGGTATATATAAAAAGTATGAGGGGGGGGGGGGGTGCAAATCGAAAGTTTAAGGGGGGGGGGGGGTGCAAATCGAAAGTTTGAGGGGGGGGTGCAAATCGAAAGTTTGTCTCCGGGTAAAAATTGGAACCCCCCCCCCCTTGAGACGATCCTGGCTACGCCACTGGTAAATAGTGCAGTCTGGCTCGCCGCTAGACAAGTATCAAACATATTTAATAATCCTAGGCAGTCAAAAAAAATTAAAACTGTAACAAATAAACAAAAATAAATCATATATTGAAATAATGTTTATGAAAAAAATTCTGTCTCTGTCGAATAGTGAGAGGCGGGCACATACGAATCTTTCAGCGGGCGCCATGGCGCCCGCGGGTACAGGGTTGGGAACCCCTGCTCTAAGATATGTATTGACCTTCCGCGTGATGGCGTTTGACTGACGATTGAAATCCTATATGAGAATTCAAACCTTACCACCCCCCCTCCCCCCCCCCCCCCCCCCCCTTTCACCTTTCTTAGTCTGAAAAAATATTTCTTACAAGGATGTTGTTTAAGCAAAGACTTTAATTTAAAAGTACGAATTTTTTTCTACATTGAGTTCCACACTGTGTGAATACAAACATTAGGCTGGGCTGATCTGTGGGCGGTCTGCAACTGCCAGACAATTTAGAACCGGAAATGGAAACATATAATCAAGCTATTTATAGGATTTCGAGTTTGCGTGACGGCCTTGTCCGAGTCTTAACAAGCACGAAGATGTATTTTTAGTTTACAACAAGAGAAGAGAGAAAATTTTTTTTGAACTATGTGTCGCAACTATGTCCACCAGTCCTCCTTGCTTGCAATGCTATTCCACTTCAATCTTGACTTCCTTACAAAATATTACTCGAATTTAACTTAAAGACGTTTTGAAATATATAATTATAGGAATTCCGAAAGTTAGATTATTTTTACTTTCTCGTATATACGAAGTATAGAGAAAGTCTTGTTATCGTGCAAAAAAAAAAAATCGAGATTTTTACAAATCTCGACGTTTTACACCTCACTGATACGGAAAAACATAATTTTGCAATCTTGTCCGTATGTCTGTGTGTCTGTCTGTCTGTCCGTGTGTAAACACGATAACTTGAGTACCATTACAGCTAGGTTGATGAAATTTCATATATAAGTATTTTATCAAAATCCTAGATCCGTATCAACTTTTGAGCGATTTCCGATAACCGGAAGTGGTACTTTTTCTACTTTGAATTTTTCAAAAGCCTATAACTGGAATACTGTTTCAGATAGATAAATGCAATTTCACATGTAAGTATAAGATCTAATTCTCTACCTTCTGTCAAATTTTGAGTTATTTCCGTTGACCGGAAGTACTAATTTACGCTACTTCCGATTTCTCAAAAAACTAATGTAAAATTTTTAAGTACTAATAATATTGCGCACTATTATGCACTTTTTTATTTGGCGTTCACTTGGTGTGCATTTTTTTGTCTACGAGATTTTATTCTATTTTTAAAACTTTAAGTATTTAAAATGGATTAAAAATCATGTCTATAGCCCGAGTTCCCATCCCCTGTTATTTTATATAAGAATATTCGAGAAAGTTTTGGGGAGATCACTCCCGGTTTATTTCGTTTTGTTTAGCGAAATACTTTAAAAATCTTTATTACAAGAACAGGGACAGCTTTTGGTAGAAATAAAAAAGTTTATTTTATTGTCGACTATTGCGTCTTTATTGAAAGTGTCTATCTAATCAAACCTGATCGACGAGACATTTATTAGACTGTAACATTGAGTCTGTTAATGGTTTCATTGGCTTAATAGTTCCCCCCAGCCTCCCCCGGAGCACCCCCCCCCCTAGCCAGGTCAACCTGGTTTGCCGCTGTCATTAGATCTCGTCGAACTTCGTCTAAGAAATAACTTAGTTGAAACTTTGAAGTTTTAACGTCTCATTAACGTCTCGTGCCACTGGGCGGATCAGTGCTTTCATATTGGCTTATGATGTTCCAGGTCCCTAATCTGTTTTTTTATTTGCATGTTGATGTTTTGCCAGCTGGCTTTTACTAGAGTGCAGCATGGGCTCTTCTAATGAAGAACCTCCTTGGCCGTGTTGGCGTCAGGTTAGTGTATTTGCAGTTTCTGTAGACTAGCTTAAATGTTTTACGAGTAGGGTTGCTATCCCCGCACTCCACCCTCATCATTTTTCAAACGTGTTTAGGACCGACTTTGGCGGAGTAGTGGCTTGACTTCAACCAAAGGAGTAATTGAAAGCGCAAACAAGTTGGCAGCTCATTCATAAACTGAGATGACAGTGGCATTTCCAGCTTTTTCCTTGCTTTGATTCCCCAACTGCAAATTCAAAAACAAATAAACTAATAGAAATTGTCTGATATTTAAGCTGTTTCTAGCAGAAAAAAATAAATATAATATTGTGTAGATACTTGTCTTAAGGTAGGAACCAAACATATTGTGTTTAGGCAATAGGTCTCCATCTTAGAGCTTAGCTTGAACGTTTACTACTGTAATTGTATATATATATATATATATATATATATATATATATATATATATATATATATATATATATATATATATATATATATATATATATATATATATATATATATATATACATGATGTTTAATAATAGTACATAAACTTGACATTATACTGCAGTTTTTTTTTCAAGGCAGATACAAGAAGTAAGGTAATTGTACAGTACAGAAAAATGGTAATGTAACAAATAAATAAATATAATAAATATATATAAATATAAGGCATATTTGAGAAAAATAATATTCTGTTATCGCCTAATGAACTGAAAGTATTCTCATATAAATATCTGCTATTTCTATGGTTTAAGTAGAGCTATTATTATTTTGTTTTCCACACCGGAAGTGGAGCACTGAACAAACGACCGCCGGTACTTCCGGTTGTGACCAGCGTAAATAAAAACGTTCATGCCAGAGTTGAGGAAGGCGATGAAAGGCGCCCAGTTGATAACCCAATTGGGCATGTTGACAAGGCCGTACAGGAGACAGAGGAAAAAACCTGGCATCATGCAGACGATGAACACAACTTGGGTCAGGAATATCGTTTTTAGCAGACGGGTGTTGGTCGTGGACAGATCTTTCTCTACAAATTTTCTGGACACGGAAGGCTTGGTGGAGGACTGTTCCGAGAATCTCGCACGATCGATTGACTGCCGAACAACATAAAGCTCATTGAATGATTCCCTTTCTCCGACTGATTTAAGCTGTAATTCCTTGTGGGTTCTTCTGGTAAGTTTTTAAGATTTAGTTTGTTTATGTCTGATACGGAATTATAGAATTTACTTCCATCTCCAATTTGTGTTCGCCGTTTTGTACAATCGTACATTGTACTGTATTTGTTGAAAGGACTGAACCTAAGCATATTGTTAGAGGTTGGAAATGTTCTGGTGTTATGAACTTGAATGTTTGAACACAAGTGGTCTAGTTGTTGATGCGCAACTTGTATTTGCGGGATAGAACATTACAATTTCAACTCATTAGTTACTGGGGTCAGGGCCGGCGCTACCTATAAGGCGAACTAGGCGGTCACCTAGGGCGCTATCCATAGGGGGCGCAAAAGTGTGTAACCGCTATTATTAAAAAAATACCTTATAATTAATAACTTTGATTATATTATATAAACTATAGACTGGGTAATAGGCATAGCGATCTATTTATCCCTTTATGACGAGCCCCTCTGGGCACGAACGGGATGATGATGATCTACAGTCTTTGGAAGAAAGCTTTTAACAATTAGAACAACATAATATTGTATTTGGCTTCCTTTTTTATAAATTTAATATCAACAATAAGACATCTGCGGATGTACTTACTGACTCCAAACATTTAGAAACGTCGTAGCTGCATAACGCAAAAAAATATATAGACACTGATGATCTTAGCAATGAGTTTCAGTTAAGCTCAAGCAAGCGTATGTCACCATTAAATGTTTTTCTCTATATAATACAACCAAATTTGGAAGATTGTGTACCAAATGTTGTTGTTTCTTTGAGAATACTATTAACTTTCCCAGTGCCCGTGGCTAGTGAAGAGCGCAGTTTTTCAAAATATAGATGAATTACACGAGCGGAACTACTATACCTCCACGTGCCGCTTAGGGGAGGGGGAGGGGTAAAGTCATATTTTTTTAAATGTGCACCTTGATAGTGGTTTTGTATAAAACAAAAAACAAATGGACTCTAGCAGTGTTTTTTCTAGAGTAACTAACAGATATTTTAAAGCTCGACTTTTTTTCAGACCAGAAATGAGTTTGAGCCTTTCTCTGTGTTGTTTGTTGTCTCATGATATATATACTTTGCATGAAATAGGTTAAATGGTTTCATTTAATATAACTAAAATTCTAGGCTATAAACTAATGACCACTATTGCGTATTTTATGATAGAAAATAGTTTTTGTGCCTTTTATTGTTTTACTCTCCCTAGCTATTCCGGTTGACTTCAAAGAGAGGTTTAGGAGGTTTTTTTAAAAAAATATTTGAATTGATAAAATAATTCTAAACGGGTTTTCAACGGCTTATATTCAATACTAAAAAAATATGAAAATGAGTGTAATCGATGGATCTCAAACAGCTTTGCGTTTTTAAAATATAACTATAATTTTATCACTGGCCATATTTTTTAAAATTTAGTATGATTACATAGATTTTTCAACCCTATTGTATAAATTTACTAAAAAAAGGAAACAGAGACAAAGAATATGAATACAGCCGTTAAACGTATCCTACAGTCACCCTACTGCAACCTTAAACGCCATGACACCAGTCACACAAGGACCCAAGTCACTTTTAACTTTTTTTTACCAACTTCTCACCACCCCCGTTACTGTACCTATTATGTCGCTTTTTAAATCATTTTAAAATGTTTTGTACTTGCCTGCCTTCATAACTCCACCTCTTCAATCTTAGTCTCTAGTATTCTGAATCAACCCCCCCCTCCTCCCCTTTTTTTTCATTGTGCTGTATTGGTTCACAATGTAGGAAAACGGAAGTGTATTAGTATCCATTCAGATGTAAGCCTATATATCATAATAATTAAGATGTATGAATAAATGAAAGGTTGAACGTTGGGTTGAATGGAGTTGTATGAAAAGAAACAAAAGAGAAACTCGGACTAAAATTTTATGAAACGTAAATGAGTTATAAAATTATGTCACTATAAAGAATGAAGTGATCTCCCCTAAACTTTCTCGAATATTCTTATATCACACTAAGGCGCACGGCACCTTAAGTCCGAAATGTTTTTTAAATTAATTTTTTAAATATTTGCATTCTTAAAATACACACGAGAAGAAAATAGAACTACGCACAAGATGAACTCAATCTCGACATAGATAGAGCGGAAAATTAGTACTCTATAATGAAACTATTGCCTCCTTTTTTTGAGAAATTGAAAATAGCGTAAAGTAGTCGTTTGGGTCACCAGAAATCATTTAGAATCACCTCGTATACGAGAAAGTAAAAATGAAGCGTAATTTTCAACTAGAACTATTTGGTTGAAGACACTTCATATGAAATCCCACTGCAATTCCTGCCCATCCAACTGATTGTATTTACATGGTTTTAAAAAAATGATTATGTGAAACTAGTATGCCTTTTCCAAAGTTTATATCGTGTTTGTTGCTTTAAATATTATCAGTAATTAAAGCACTCTAAAAACCACCAAATATATTTGGTTTATTTTTGTGGCCGCGTTGTAAAAGTAATCCATACTGTCGTTCAAAAGACCAATTTTACGTTTTGGGTAATCTATAAATACCAACATAATATTTATAACCAATTTAAACCAATTGTGCTGGGGATATTCAACACGAGAACAGCCAATCTAATATATAACCTACATTTTATGTGCAGCTTGTTTTAAATATAAGTATTTTGTTGTTAATAAATTCTATATGTGGATGTCCACAATTACCCGAACACCCCCCCCTCCTCCCCCAGTCCGCACGCATCCACAAAAGTCGAATTTTTTTCGGATTCCCTTTCTACCTCGTTGACGTCTTAAATGGATGACCCCCTACTGTAGAAGCAACAGCAGACAGGGGACGTTACTTAAAAAAAAAACAGACATGGGGAGGCTACTGTAATATCAAGAAGAGGCTCATGATCACGACGACGTGAAGCTCAACCCCCCACCCCCACACATACAAAATAACATCTGTACAAAATCTTTTATTTTAACACATAAACAGTAAGATCCATAGATATTTTGTTTCGACATCTCCAATTTTTATTTTATTCCAAGAGTGACACAAAACAGTGTTGTAGATAGACCATTAAAAATGTAACCAGAAGGGTTCAAATGTAAACAACAATGGCAAACCGTCAACAAGAGTCTAGTTAACCCAGTCTGGCACATCGATCTGAATGTTACAAAACAAGCACAAGCAAGCAGGACCTGGCACAAAATATCCGTTTGAATTGTGACATCCATTCACGTCTGCTGGGTCTTATTAATCTTTCCTGTCGCGCTCCTAGAGCTCGCTTTAGCAGCAGACAGCCGGTATCGTGAGGTGGGTTGGGGCAGGGGGAGGTGTCTGTTTACCCTTGACTTTCATTCACAAAACATTCTCATTCCCTCCTGCCAGCATCTATAAAAACAGTAATCCTCCATTCTGTCAGTCGCTACAAAGTTATCGACCGTTCCGTAAGCCGCTACAAAGTTATCGACCATTCCGTAAGCCGCTACAAAGTTATCGACCATTCCGTAAGCCGCTACAAAGTTATCGACCATTTGGTAAGCCGCTACAAAGTTATCGACCATTTGGTAAGCCGCTACAAAGTTATCGACCATTCCGTAAGCCGCTACAAAGTTATCGACCATTCCGTAAGCCGCTACAAAGTTATCGACCATTCCGTAAGCCGCTACAAAGTTATCGACCATTTGGTAAGCCGCTACAAAGTTATCGACCATTCCGTATGCCGCTACAAAGTTATCGACCATTCCGTAAGTCGCTACAAAGTTATCGACCATTCTGTCAGTCGCTACAAAAATATCGACCATTCCGTCTGTTGCTACAAAGATATCGACCATTCTGTCAGTCGCTACAAAGATATCGACCATTCTGTCAGTCGCTACAAAGATATCGACCATTCTGTCAGTCGCTACAAAGATATTGACCATTCTGTCAGTCGCTACAAAGATATTGACCATTCTGTCAGTCGCTACAAAGATATTGACCATTCTGTCAGTCGCTACAAAGATATCGACCATTCTGTCAGTCGCTACAAAGATATCGACCATTCTGTCAGTCGCTACAAAGATATCGACCATTCTGTCAGTCGCTACAAAGATATCGACCATTCCGTCTGTTGCTACAAAGTTATCGACCATTCTATCAGTCGCAAGAAAGTTAACGTCCATTCTGTAAATTATCTATTTTCTCCGCAACAATCCTTTTTAATGGTACATGTAGGTCTAAAAAGGATTTCGGAATGCACTCTGTGCTAAGTGAATTTACTGTTCATGTAGATTTGCTTTGTTGAGTGGCTTGTTGGCGCGTTTATATAACAATAGAATAATTCTATTTGTCTCCAAAGGCGTAGGCGGGATTGAAACCTACACCTACACACAGAACCCTAGAGCTATATAATCTCTAAATATTACAGCTATTGGTGACTATAGACACGTGTTGTTTTGTCTTCAATTTCAAAATTGCTGATGTCAAATAAAAAACAATTTTACGCTATTAAAATCGTCATGAATCTATTTATAAAAAGACAACCTGCTTAAAGCATCTAGCTATCACCGTCAAGAAGACTGTTAATCTAGTTAAGGTTTGTCCAGACAGTACTATTGACCAACTGAATAGTGTTTACTCAGGCATTTCAACATTATTAGGTCGATGATCTCTCACTCCAGCAGGTCTTGTTATTCGTTTATTGGAAATCTAGAACAGTCGTTAGTTTGCAAGTTCTAAGCAATGAAATATATATCTGGCTTTACTAACAAAAAATGTAAAAAACAAAACAAAAAACCGCGTTTTGTATCCTCTTATTAAATATCCAGTTTCCTTCAATCAGATGAAAAGAAAATTCAGTTAAATGTTGATCTATTTTTTTATACCATGTCTTAGGAGTCTGTATTAGATTAAACACCCCGAAAACTTTTTCGTTCTTTACTAAATAAGGTTTTGTCAATCTTTTTAGATTAGTCGTGAGAGGAAGGTGGAGATTTGATAACTTGGAGTAGATTTCAATTATATAAAACATTTTTGTATGTTTTATACTCCCAGAGCTGAAAGTACGCCAACAAACAAAAGTTGAGCACTATGTACTGTGTGTGCTGTGATAAATGTGTATTGTGTGAAATATATTGTGATGTATATGATCTATTTGATGTATTTGATGTGAAATATGTTCCTTATGTGAAAATGTGTATGATGTGAAATAAATGGAAGATGTTGGCGCTAATATGACCAACCAAAATAGCCCAATTAAATCGACTCGTTTAAAAACCTTATGTGTGTTGACAATTAGTGACAACAAAATTAACCTACCAATTACTTTGACTAATTACCTGCACGATTTCAATGCGCTTCATACCCTGGTCTCTATTTTGTGTAATAGATTACATCACCCTGTCAGGTCTAATGTACCCAAAGCAAGATGTTGAATCCCTGGATCGATTGTGTCAGAGAAAAACAAAAGGTCCAAGGATATTCCATCTGTAATTGGCATTGGGTTCTGCTCCCATGTAAGCTAAATCTATTTTTTTTTAAAAGAGAAGAATTCTCAAGTTTTTGAAATACGTGTCCTATTACAAGGAACACGACATTCTTGGGGGGTCGGCGTGGTCTAGTCGGTAAAGCTCATGGTTGCTAAACCGAAAAGTCTCGAGTTCGAACCCTCGGGCAGATGAGGCTCGTTAGCTGGTGACAGCCACTCTCCTAGGAGAGACAACTCCAAAATTAAACAACTGCTGCCTTGTAGTTTGTTCTTGGTTGGACAAAGGCTATGGAAGCAAATCCAAAAAGAAAAGCAGGCTGAAATCGGAGTCAATGAATGGCGCACAACCAGTTGACACGTAACGCTTAATTGTGTTGGAGGCGTGGTCGAGTCGGCAAAAGCTCATGGTTGATTAATTTGAACAAAAGTCTCGAGTTCAAACCCACTGGCAGATAAATCTCGATCCCCTTCAACACTAATAATTAAGAACGAAGAAGAAGAAGAAGAAGAAGAAGAAGAAGAAGAAGACATTCTTGGACCTTAGAATAACCGGAGAGGAGACAATTTTTGTATTAGGGTGCCAGCAGTATAATCCACGCGAGTAAATTCTTTTTAAATTAATTAATTCACGGGCTCCCAATGTTAAATTAAGTTATATGATCCCAGGTTAATTTAAAAGTCATAAAGCCGGGGTTGGAATTCAAAACGCCCAGGTAATCAAAAACACATAAGATGTATACGTTATTTCTAAAAGCCGCTAGACATAAATTATCGCAGGGTGACCTTACAATGTGTTCACCTCAGGTGTTCATCATTAAGGAGGTGTTCATCTGTTAGAATGTGTTCATCTGATCTGTTCATCTTTTAGAAGGTGTTTATCTGTCAGAAGGTGTTCATCTTGTAGAAGGTGCTCATCTGTTAAAAGGTGTTTATCCTTTAGAAGGTGTTCATCTGTTAGGAGGTGTTCATCTGTTAGGAGGTGCTTATTTGTAGAGGGTAATGTGTTTATCTGTAAGGAGGTGTTCATCATTTAGAAGATAACGTGTTTATCTGTTAGGAGGTGTTCATCTCTTAGAAAGTGTTCATTTGAGGTGTTCAATATTTAGAAGGTGTTCATCATTTAGAAGTTAATGTTTTTTATCTGTAAGGAGGTGTTCATCTGTTAGGAGGTTTTTATCTGAAGTGCTAAGCTGTTTTTTTTCATGAGTTTTTTTTTCCATGAGATTATTGTCCTAAAATCAAATTTCGTGTCCCCGCCTCATGTAAATTAACCCTCTTTCACTTATCCCCACTTGTTACCACTACCACCCCCCCCCCTCCCATAACTAATACTTCACGACATTTATTGATTGTAAGCTGTCAGCACGCTGTTAAATGGGTCTGTTGACTGCGGCGTGTTATGTTGTGTCACATCAATTCAAGATCTGGCCGTGTATTATCCAATTATTTCTCAACTCTAATGAGGCTTGCGTCCGTCTGAACACAAACTTCCCAGAAAATCAAAGCATAATTAGCAATAAAAGGACGGCTGGGGTTTTAACGACAGCAGTAGACAACTTTGAAGTGGATTAGGCATAGAATCTTCCGAAGAGCGCATTTTAAAATTTACGGCTGGGGGAGGGAGGGGGAATCGCACACTGTTTATAGTATATATTTTCTATACAAATTAAGTATACATTTTCTTTTTCTTCCAGAAAGGGTGTTGAATTTTTCCGGTTTTTGTCCATTCCCCAATCTTTTCCTCCCCCCCCCCCCCCTCCAACCCACAAGGTGCTTGAAACAAATTATGCCCATAACATTTCCATCAGTTTACCTGATAGTATATACCATGCCGACACTATTAAATGAAGAAATCTAAAAAGTGTAGACGAAATAAAATTGATCTAATAGCTTTAAATTTTAATTTGAAGAGGAAAAAAACCTTTAAAAGTAAAAAAAAAAAAACTTAAAAAAAACCCACTTCCTGCATTGTGCTGATAAATTAAAATCTACTTTAGAGATTCTCATTGTGGGACGAAGGTGAACGCTTGTGGCACAATCTTTTTAGCGCAATTTCCATTCTGGAGAATTGCGTTTATTAAGGGCATGGGCGGGTGTACTTTTCGTCATAAATCCACTAAATCATCGATTTCCCACTTTTACTTGATCTATACAGAATAACCATCGTTGAATCTAAAAAAAATTTCATAAAAAACGTTTTAATAACAAGCTTTTATGTAATGATGCACTAAAAAGTAGAAAATAAATTATAGACTACTATTTAAATAACTATAAAGAAAAGCGTGGGTCACTTTAGTATCTATTGGATACCTTTACTAATGTTAAGGAAGACACCCACGCTTTTCTTTATAGTTATTTAAATTTATTTTCTACTTTTTAGTGCATCATTACATAAAAGCTTGTTATTAAAACGTTTTTTATGAATTTTTTTTTCAGTACTTTACATGTTTTATTTACAATAGAGTTACATGACTAAAAACCATTGCGCGCCTACTGAACATCACGTTCAGTAGGCGCGCAATGGTTTTTGAACGCAGCCATTACGTGATGGCGCAGCTATTGAAGGTGATGACGCGTGTGGTGTGGTTGGCTAGACATGCCTACTAATTCGGTCCAAATTTTTATTAATTCATAAAAAATTAATTAGGCATCCAATTAAGTCAAATTTAGTTTCAGATTGCATTGTCTTCATGTCTTGACCCACGTGCCAACTGTGAATCGTATCGGTCAAGTAGAACTGTCCGAATTTTCACTCCTGCGTTTCCGTCTAGACAGACAGAGGAAGTGAGTTAAATAAAAGCTTGTAATAAAAATGACATTGTTATGACCCTAGAAACAGTATTTAATTATGAAAAACCGGGTTAAATGTAGTGTGTACAGGGTCTTTTGTTTAATTTTTTGGTAAAAATAGCAATTTTTCGACCTAGAAAAGTACTATTAGGCTTCGCGGAAACCTAATGTGTTTCATATCAATGGAAAGGCCGTGACCTCCTTTCTTTATTTGTTCTAAAATTAAATGACCAATCAAAATACCTATTTTAATGTGATTATTTTTCTACGTCATAAAGTTGTTTATTTTACTCAGTCGGGTTTTTCCGGTATGCGAATTTTTGACCTCATTTTTTTCATTGGCATACGACGGCGGAAGCTAGTTAGCGATTGGTCGTTTCGCTTCGGAAGTAAACATTCCCTTAGTTTCAGCGCGTTGCTAAGTTTGATCTAGTTTTGTTTCTCTAAGCTTCTGTAAAATACTTACATTATTTTAACATATAATTATTTCAATTAAATATACTATTAACAGTTTAGTTTAGTTGTTGAATTATCATAAGCAGTGAGACGATTTAATTTGTTTCTCTTTCGATAATGCGTAGAACAAAACACTCGCAAAAAATAGATACACACATCTAACTAATATACTAAAGCTAGGGCACGTCCGAATGCAACTGATTGCAGCTACCTCTACTCAATCTAGCACTATTCAGACAAGCACTGGTGCAAATGTAATATGCACATTTACTAAGAAACTGCGACAATGTAAGACACAGTTTTTACAGACAGAAGAAAGCACTGTTACATCTAGTACTGGTAGTACTAATTGTAAACCACAGCCATGCAGAATTATTGTCGACTGTGATTTACTTCTTGATGTTATCTATACATTTCCTCGCACACTGTGATGTAGTGGCTACTATTGATGAAAAAAGTGTAAAGGGTTTGCTTCAAGCATGGTGTGGCAGTAATAAAAATGCTGTAAACCGTAAGTATACAACTGCAAAAGAATCCAGAACAAGGCCTTTCACAATAAACAAAGACATCGTCTTATCATAATTGGCTTTAGACATGAGACCATGCAAAATATACTGCTGTTTCTGCGATAGCATAATTCAATTTTGGGCCCAGGCATGCTATGGCATTGCTGTCAAAAGAAGGAAACCATAGTCGAAGACTCAGTGAAGGACGCGAAAAAAGACGCCATGACAACAGCTTTACTACAACTCTAGGTAACACAAAGAGCGCCAGAAAAAAAAGAAAACTAACACCCGAACAAGCTCAGAAGGAATATATTCAGCAGCACCATACTTCAGGCTATAAATGTGGTCGATTTTAGTGACATAAAGCGATAAATGTTTATTTTTTGCAACTTTTTGTTAGTTTTTTGCGTTTTTCTCAGTTTGATGTTTTTTTGTACAATTGTTGAAATAACTTTGTTAATAATTATCAGAACTGAACTAAATTTGCTCCAGTTACTCTTTATATATGTTCAAATAAAACTGATAGAACACTTTTGGAATTTTTGTAAAAAAAAATTTTTGTTGTTGAAATAGTGAAAAAATTGGACGAAATAATGAAATTTTACAGTAATGTTTGAAAAAAAAAAGTAAAAAAAAAAAACTATTTTCTTTTTTGAAAATGTAATCTATCAGAAGTCTTAAACACATGTGTCTGCAGACTATATTAAGTTTTCATGAAATTTGTACAAACCATTTTTGAGTTATTTCCATTTAAAAATCGTCAATAAAATCCAATATGGCCGCCGTCACCATGGCAACGGAAGATTTAAAAAATAAAAAAAAATATTTTTATGCTTAACTCTTTGAGTTATAACTATTAGCCAAGTATTACATCTTTAGACTCGGAAATAAGGAAGTTGGTACTCATCGCCCGCCCATGCCCTTAACTCGTCATTTCTGGGAATGGATGGATGAATGAATGTATGAATGTATGGATGAATGTGTGTCCGGGCTTTAAGTCGTATCTCCTCCTCAACGAAGCAATATCGATGACTAGTTCCAAAAGCAATTATGTTAAGCAAGTTACGAGGATGAACATAGGCCATAAAAATTACGGGTTTCTTTCATGGATTTCCCGGAAAAGCCAAAAAACCTCGAAAAAATGCAGTTTTTGGCCCATATCTCGGCAACCAGACCACTAAGCGACTTGAAACATGTACCAATCGATTTCTGCCATATTTAGAACAATATTGCCGAAGAAAGTTTTCAAAAATATCCTTTCGTTCGGTCACAAAAAAAATTTTGAATTAATTAAAATTTGGACCGAATTAGTAGGCATTTTTTCCAACCACACCACACGCGTCATCACGTTCAATAGCTGCGCCATCGCGTTCCATGGCTGCGCCATCACGTTCAGTAGGCGCGCAATGGTTTTTAGTCATGTAACTCTATTGTAAATAAAACATGTAAAATACTGAAAAAAATTAATAAAAAACGTTTTAATAACTAACCAATGATTTTACTAACCCTGCTCTTGATTTACGCTACGACAGAGCTATTTTTAGCTAACATAAGGAAATTGCGCTAAAATTGTCACTAGACTTTTTAATTACCTTGTTTTTTTCAAAATTAATCGGACTTCAATTAAGTCATGTCTAATGACACGTGATAGCTTGTGTGGGGTTGAATACATTACTTAAAGTTAGCGCAAAGATGCAAAGCTAAAAATTATCCTCATTGCAATGTTAAGATTGATTTATAATTTGTTAGGGCAAATAATGTCTACGAATAGAAAATTTTAAATTGGCGTCAAAGACTTGAATTCGAGCACTGACAAAATTTTTTTTGGGTCTTTACTCTGTATTTATCCCTCGTTCCATCTATTACTTAAAAAAATTTAAATACATTTTACGAGGTACTTTACACTGAAAAATTAAGAAATAGATCGACTCTTGATCTATATGATGAGCGCATTTTTTTTTTCAATTATTTTTTTTTTAATATTTTAACTAGTTTCAGAGTGTGAAGCAATTTTCAATGGAAAGAAAAGTTTTATAAGTATAATTTTCAGCAGGTATATACAGCATTAATAGAAATCAAAAGGTCATGTTGGGTTCATGATCCCGATATATTAGTAGACCATTTGCTTGGGTTTCCTTCCTTACTTGCTTACAACAGAGATACTACTTTTATAAACTTTGACTAGATATCACGGATTTATGACCCACTGGAAAAGCAGACTGACCCCATTATGAAGACCGAGGAGAATGATCAACTTTACGACCACCCATCTCCACTCAAACAACTCCACAAAAAGTTGACTTTTGTGGACCTTTCCCTCCCCCTCCGGGTGTACCTCTTAAGAGCCAGCGAAATGACGTCGAAATTTAAATGGCGGTTATTTCTAACTGACATAGTTTTGAGTTCAAGGATAACTGAACTGTTGCAACATTTAAACTTCGTGTTAATAATTAATGATTGATAATCCTTGATATAGCAGAAAGTAATTATTATGTGAAGTAAAAATTAAATTTCAATTAGGCTAAAACTTTAACAATGCAAGAAAAAATTATTGGGGTTAATGAAAGCAACAGGTTCATTAAATAAACAGTAAATAATAAGCAGTGTTTCTTCCAGACTTTTTTCTCCGGGGGGGGGGGGGGCACTTGAAATTTTCGGGGGGGGGGGGGGGCGGTAGACTTTCTTCGGGGGGGGGGGGCGGATACTGTTAAAAGTATTTTCTATATAAATTATATAAATTTTATTTCGTTCGGGGGGGGGGGGGGGGAGGGCGGTAGAGATAATCAGGGGAAGTAGCTAAGTGAAGAAGAGTGGTGGGGGGGAGGCGGGGGTTGACAGGCAACTCAAAAGCTTGTGTAATAATTATAATATACCAAAGAAGAAATACACTTTAATTTGTGCAAAGAGATTGTTCTGTCACTACATGATACATTCAATATGTGATTTAAACATGGAAAAATCAGCTGGACTCAATTAGTGGAGTTACACTACACCATTTTTTCTTTAATAGAAATTCACGTATTTTGATCAACAAATCAACTTAATAATGTAGTCTTTGTCATGTTGTGCTTAAGTTACTTTTGTCTGCATCTTTTTTTCTGGCAAACTTATTAACACTGTTCTTATCTCTAAAGTTAAAGAGTAGTCTAGTTGTCAAGCACTGATGCCAATATGGCGGCACTTTAAATATTCGTGTTGTGTGACAGTACTGAAAACTGATGTACTCGTTTTTTAAGCATTAAGCAATTAACATGTATGTATATGCGTATTTATAAATTATCGTTATTTTTAGATTTGTATTTGTACAATTACTAGTAGATAGTAATCCTATTAAAATTATAATATTAGTCTTTTAATTTTAAAAAAATATTTCGACTTCTGCAGAGTCAGAGTATCTGTCTAAGTATTAAGTATAGTAGTAAGTAGACTACAGTACTAAGTAGCCTATTTTTTAAAACTATATTTTCATTTCTACAAAAAAGAAATAAATAAAAATGATAATCTAGATCTAGGACTAGGGGTCGTCCATAAATGATGTCACACTCCTAGGGGGGGGGGGTCCATAATTTTGTGATGGTGTGTGATGAGGGGGAGAGGAGGGGGGTTCAGATGGTGTGACGTCAATATTTTGCATTATAATAAAGCAATGTTAGAAAACGAGTTTTAGCAGTTATTTCGCATTTTAGATAGCGTTTTTAATAATTGTAATAGGAATTGATCAAAATATCGATGTTTTAAGCAAAATTCAACAGCAATTTTGAGGGGGGTTGTAGGCTGAGGTGTGACGTCATTTTAGGGGGGAGGTCTGGCTTTTTGTGATGAAGTGTGACGGAGGGGAGGGGGAGAGGTAAAAATCGTCAAAAAAGCGGTACGTCATTTATGGATGACAACTTAGCAAAAAAAAAAAAATTCCAATTTTTGTTGCATTTTATCAAACAGTAAGCCTAATAGATTTTTATAATTTATAACCAACTATTAATACTCAGTACAGTAAAAAAAAGTTCCCTTTTCAAACCTGATGGTCTATAGACTATAGGGCAAGTGAAGTAGAGTTCACTTGTTTCTGTGACCTTGGCATATGAAGAGATAGTGTGGTCATCACTATGCCCAGCCGCCTTTACTTTCCCTAACGTGAGTTAGGTACCCATCAGAGTTGGATGGACTCAGGGACGGTCTACTGACTAAAAAGCTGGATTTGAACTCGAGACTTACGGGTTAGCAGTCCAGCTCTCTATTGCTAGACCACTCTGTCCCACACTCATTGCAGTAAAAAAAAAAAAAAAAAAAAAAAAAAAAAAAAAAAAAAACAAGAAAGAAAAACTAAGAAAGAATTCCATATACCTTTCTAACTAATAGGCCCTAAGCTAATTCTTGCTTGGATGAACCACAGCATGGTGTTTCATTAATTATTATAGTGAAGTTGTGTAAAAAAAATAGACCTCCTAGTGATTATTGTAAATTTTTTATAGTCTTTCATCTCTTTGTATAAGTAAATCTATACCTTTACACTGTCTCTAACAGTTAGAAGAAGTTATAACAATGCCACATGGTGACTCATCTTCATGGAAAAATTAGCAGATGAAAAAGAAAAGGAATGTAGTCAAATTCTAGAATCAAGGTAGCTGACAAGTTTTTATTTACATTAAGTAAAGATGTGTTTATTCCTATCATTATACATTACATATAAGCCTACTAATTTAAATTCTGACTTTCTTGTTTTAGAATTGAAAATTTATAAAAAAAAATTGTCACTTGAAAGATATAGAGCTGGAAGAAGAGAAAAATGAAAAAAAATGAGCTGAAAGAGCATTTTAAATACAACCTCAAACTGTTGGTAGACAGAAAAAGAGAACTAGAAAAATATGATGTCTCCTTTTCAGGTAAACTATAAGCCTAGCATAAAAAAATGTCTACAATAGAGTTTAGAGTCAACATACTTCATGGTCTAGCGGAATGTGCATGTGACCTCAGATTTCAAGAGTTCCTAACCCAGGCTCGATACCATAGATCATCCTTCAACCAAACTAACCCCCCCCCACCCATCCACACACACCTATTATGCTCAGTGGGAGGAGGCAAAAGCCTTTGGATGTCCACAGGACTAGTGGTTGGCAACTTTCTTATCATATTGCCCCCTACTTAGTATAGAGCATTGCTTCATCCATTTATATATCATTACCGGTATATAAGAGAGAAATTGAATCAGTTGTATAAAATGTCTATGTAGATTAAAAAGAGACTAATTAATGTAATAATTAAACTGCATGTTCCTATGCATTTTTTATCAATTCAGTGATTTTATGTAGCCTTTCAAATTATATATGAAGAAAATTACTAGAGTTAAAAAATTAAACTAGACTTGTTATTTATTTAGAGATTCGTATGACGCTGAATGAAAAGAATGCTGAGATCAGTGAGCTGAAGATTTATCTTGATGACTTGAAAAACGTCATCAAGAGGGAGGAAAAGACCAAAGATGAGCTTCAAGCTAATTACCATAGACGGCTGAGAGAGAAGCAACCTGAAGTTGATCATTATAAGAGGTAAAACCATTTGGGTAGTTGCTAAGAATTGTAATTTTTAATATTTAAAATACTGTTCTATCAATCACACAGGAATTATTTTTTACAACAATCTTTTGGGAAAAGTAGTTTTTTTATTTAATACAATATCATATGTTGCATTTTACAAAATCTAAAATGAATTTGTATTCTGGACAAACATATTTTTTAAAAGATCAACTGGGGTCGGCGTGGTCGAGTCAGTAAAGCTCATGGATGCTAAACCAAAAAGTCTCGAGTTTGAATCCTCGGGCAGATGAGGCTCGTTAGCTTGGGACAGCCACTCTTCTAAGAGAGACAACTCCAAAATCAAACAACTGCTGCCTTGTAGACGTAGTTTGTTCTTGGTTGGACAAAGGCTATGGAAGCAAATCCAAAAAGAAAAGCAGACTGAAATCGGTGTCAATGGCCTCAATAGCGCATAAACTGTATTCTTATTGTGTTAGAGGGGGATCCCTTTCAACACTAAAAATTAAGAACGAAGAAGAAAAAAGATCAACTGTACTTGATTAAATATACAAAATTACTATGAAATCTGTATATATTGATTTTGTCTTGTAAAAAATTTCACAGCTGTAAAGACAAAGAGTTGCTTGATGAAAGAAAAAAAGTATGAAGAATTCAGGAGAAATTTATAGAGACAACTGACCAATGTACAAAATGAACTGGACATTCAGAAAAGGGAATTAACCAAAGGTAGGAAACTTATTTTGTATAAATTATGCACGTATCTATCCTGAACAAAATTTTACCATATAGTTAAAATGTGAAATTTTAACTTCTTTACGACATAGCTAACTTTGATTTATAAATCTCCTTTATTATAAAGAATTGTTTTTACATGCACCATAATACTGCTAACTTGATCTACTATTTCCTGATATATATCAACAGATTTTGAGGACAATTTGAAAAAACGAGAGCATGAATTCAAACTACAAGTTGATGAGTTAAACACAAAAGCTTTGGAACATGAACTGAAAGTTAACATAAGTTTACCTTCCCTAACTTTTTTTTAATCCAGATTCTTTATTTTAAAAAAAAGAAAGTCGTAAAAAAAGATTTAGAATCTTAATATTATATTAATTTCAAATAACTGAGCTCCTTCTGTCTAGGGTACCCAAAGTATTAAAATTAATATTTTACACATTGCATAATAATTTGAGTGCTGTAAATTTTATATTCACCAATTGTTCCATCTGAGAGGACTAGATGTGTTTTGTATTTCTCTTGATAAAAATACTAGAGAAAGAGCTGGAGTTGTCCAGCGAATGTAATGATAAGACAACAGCTATAGTGGAGGTGGCGGAGGACACACAGAGGCATCTGGAGAAACTGGTCAAGAAGAGGGAGTGGGAGCTGGCTGATTCTGTGGCCATGAAAGATGCAGAGTAGGGATAGTTAAATGGCTGTAGCTAGATATTTCTGTAGCCACACAATAGGCTGTAGCTAGATATTTCTGTGGCAATGAAATAGGCAGTTAAATGGCTGAAGCTAGATATTTTTGTAGCCATGGAGTAAGCATAGTTCAATGGCTGTAGCTAGATATTTCTGTAGCCATGGAGTAAGCATAGTTAAATGGCTGTAGCTAGATATTTCTGTAGCTTAAATGGCTGTAGATACATATTTTAGTAGCCACAGAGGGGGAAGTACACAGATATTTCTATGGCCATGAAGATATTTCTGCTGATATTGAAATAGGAGAGTTAAATGGTTTAAGTTTCTGGCTAACAGAGAATTGTTTTTTTGGCTTGAAAAAAAATGACCACTGGGTCTAAAAAAATAGGACAGACTGTAACCCAGCTATATATTTTTTTTAAATAACTGTTTTAAAAACAATTCACTATTTCAATTTTACTTACAATTCATTAGAAAAATTTTTGAAAGTAGATTCAAATAAAATACAATTGTTTAAAACTTTCTAAAATTTCAGATTTAAAAAAACAAACTTTTTTCAGCTGAAAACTCATCGAAAAAACTTCAGGAAGACTTCCAAAGAAAGTAAGTAACTAATTATTTCTTCAATTGAAATAAATTTGTTTTCTTAAATTGTTAATTTTGTTAATCCAAAAATAAATTTAAAACCACATTTATAAATTTATCAAAATTTATTTCTACTGCACTGTCTTTTGTGTCATCAAAATCTTTCAAGTTTTAAGATCTTTTTTAGATTTACCGAAATGGACAGAATAGCAATGGACAAGGATGACACGCTAGAACGAGTTAAAAATGGGTATCATGAGAAGGAAGGATCGCTGCAGGCAACTGTACAAGATCTTCAATCAAAGCTAGAGGACTGCCTGATCAGGGAAAGACAACTCCAGTGGGCTAATCAAGATGCCATGAAAGAGAAAGAAATCCAAATTGAAAAGTGAGAAGTTACAATTTTGTTTGGTTTAGATATTTTTCTAAACAGGAAGAGTTATTTTTATTGTGTGTAGGTTTACAAGAATATTATCTCTTTTATCTTTCATGAGAAAGGGAATTTAAAAATTATTTGAGGTAGAAAGATTAAATTCAGATGTCGTTATAAATAGATTGAATGTTTGAACTGTGAAGTCGTTGTGACATTGTTTCTGGTGTTTTGCCATCTTTTTACACCTTCTGTCAAAAACTCCTTCATTTCGTTTTTTAAGCAAGGGTATCTTAAGTTAAATTTGTTATTTGATTAATGTTTATGCTGATTTTGTTAAAAAAACAAAACAAGTGACAACATAATGTTGAACATGTTCAGCTTAAAGGAAGATATCCAAAGCACAAAAGCGAGGTGGGACCGTCACGTGGCAGAAATCTCACATAATCATGTGACCCAAGACTTGGAGCTAAACACAGCTCTAGAAGAACAGAGGAGGTTAAAACTTGAGCTGGATCAAAGAAAAGAAGACTTAGAGAGGTGGGAGCTTGCACGATTTGATTTTTTACCATTTTTATAATAAATCCCGAATAGTCAATGTCAATTTACTTAAGGTAAATTTATTCAAAATACTTTAATTTTTAATTTTATTTTCATTAATATATCATTCTTTTTTTAATAAAAAAAAAACATCTACGTTTCCTGCCTTTGCAAGAACTGTGCTAGTTTTTAAGTGCATTATTAATTCTGATTTGCAAAACGTAGCGTCCAATGATAAAAAATTGAGCTACGCTCATATATAGGTGTTGTTTATGACGTTGCAGGTACAAGAGAGAAAAAAGGAAAAGGGGAAGACAAGATTCTTTTGTGCCTCAAGCAAAGCGAGCTAAACAAGGGAAGAAAAATTTTAAACAAGGGAAGAATGATTTCAAACAAGGGAAGAAAGACTTTAAACAAGAGAAGAAAGATTTTAAGAAGGGACATAAGCAATAAAGAGGGGAGACAAATAAAAAACACCAGAAAGAAAATAGATTTAGTGGAGCTTCTGGAAATAAAAAAAGTAAATTCTCAGTCAAGTTTCAACTATCTATCTATCTAACTATCTATCTATCTATCTATCTATCTATCTATCTATCTATCTATCTATCTATCTATCTATCTATCTATCTATCTATCTATCTATCTATCTATCTATCTATCTATGTATCTGACAAGAACGCTCTAGAGAAAACACAAGCAAATTAAAAACATGCATAGTAATTCGAAAAACGAAGTATGACGTCATATAGTGGAAAATAATATCAAGCCGTAGAGTGCACACAGTAATATGACGTCATTGATTCTCGAGTAAACATTGAATAAAAAGGCAATTTTGTCTAATCTAAGTGGTATGCGTGAAGAGTTTCTTTCATACAATTCTTCGGATAGGGGCGAAGCCCCACCCCCGCGTAAGAACGTCTGAGCCCACCCCCCTCTCCCCAACTCAAAAGAAATTTCTTCATCGATACTCTATAATAAAATGACCGCCTAATTATTGTGTCTAATCTAAAAAGTGGTTTCCTTGCAATTTCTTTAATGCAATTCTTCGGGTAGTGGCTAAGCGCAACACCAGTGTTTCTTTCAGACTTTTTCCTCCCCGGAGGGGGGAACTTTTTTAATATAAAAAGTGTTTAGCGTGCAGTTTTTTTTTCAAGCATCTCTTCCGGTAGGGGTGAAGCCCCGCCCAGATTCTTCCTTTAGTTTGTATGATCTACAAATGCGACCAGTGTTTCTTTCAGACTTTTTCCTCCCCGGTGAGGGGTGGGGGTACTTAAAATTTTCGGGGGCGGGGTACAATTTTCTGGGAGGGGGCGGACACCGGAAAAAGTATATAATTATATTTAGTTGAATGGGACGGTAGACATGTTTTGGAGTGTGTGTGTGTAGGGGGAGGGAGGGGGGCGAAGCCCCCTCCTCCCAAGTAGAGTTGCCTGAAAGAAACTCTAAATGCGACTTTTGTCATGAATGAGATTAGGTGCATGGTTTAGGCATATGCCTATGACTATATTTTGTATAAATTAAAGTACCGAGAAAATAGACAGCACTATCAACCTAGCGCCCGTTGTACCTTTCCTCAACGGGCCATTTTTCTCGTCCTATTATATTCATCCTTTCAAATTTGGAATGATTTTCTGTTAACGTATATTATTTTACGCTATTTCCAATTTCTGAATATATATCTTCTACTGGACCGATTTCTTCATAACTTTTCACGTAGGTCTAGACTAGATAACAATTCATTGTGACATAAAAATTGGCTGAATTAGATGTTTAATTAACTTTTTAAAAATTAATCAGTGTTTTATTAATAAAGCACTAATGGTCCGCTCTATTATACACAGAGGCGTATCCAGGTTTTCGTTGTAGGGGGAGCGAAAAGATAAAAAAAAGGCGCCGAATTTTTAATACGTTCTCTATACGTGTATTATATATATATATATATATATATATATATATATATATATATATATATATATATATATATATATATATATATATATATTACTAGCTTTATGTCATTGCTTCGCTATGATGTAAAATAAATTGAAAGTAGCACTCTGAAGAAATAAGAAAAAAAACACAATGTAGGCCGACAAAAAAAATTGTATCAATCTAAACAAAATATATATATATATATATATATATATATATATATATATATATATATATATATATACACTACAACCAAAAACAATGAACGTAACACAATCTGTTTTGTAATTCGTGTAAAAAAAATTCTTACATAATAATTCCTGGGAAATTATTTAAGACAAGTGAAATAGGGGAAATAATCACTATCTTAATATAAATATGTATATATCTACACGTTTAATTATAAATGTCAAAACAAATAAATAATTACTTAAGAATATAATGAAATCGTTTAACACTATTCGTGTTTACAACATGTTTTTGTCTATAATCAGAATTTAAGATATCGTCATCATAAATGCTAAAGTATTACAGCATAGTGAAAGTTTTTAAAATCAGAGTTGGTATAAAAACACTCTTTTCGATATAATAATAAAACATTCGGAATAACAGCCTGCATTTAACTAAATAACGGTGTTTAGTTCAAATCATATATTTTAATTAACTACTGCTTCTTTGTGTTCTTAATCACTATATTGATCATTACCTTTTTATTGGTAATTGCAAACGACAATATTCCCAGAGTTTTACGTTTAAAAAGCTAATTTTCAGGCGGCATGGTACTTTGGTACATCATTACGCGTTTTTCTACATGTACTTAACAGATCAGTTCGGGGTGGGTTTGGGGGGGGGGGGTTCAACTTCATTCACCACAGTCCGTTCACTTTAGGTCAATTAATCCAACCCAGTGTATACCTAGGTGTGACATTAATGTCGCTCTACACAATTGTGGTGGTGAGGTGTGTAGGGGGGGGGGGGGGAGATAACCAACTCAGAGTGAACATAGCATCAGTTTTTAGATGACTGTTCTTAACATACATATATATTACACAAAAATATATTACACAAATATATATTACAGAAATAGATTTAAATAAGTAGCAGTGGTATTATGACAATATTTTTTTTTACAGAGGGGTCCATGGGGGAGGGGTTGTAACTGTTTCATATAATTTGTAATCGTAATCACTATCGCCCAAACTGTAAGAATACTACTACTTCATCGTGATGGCGTTGTCGACCTTGTCAAAATTTCCCCACCACTACGCAGTTTGCTCATAAGTAAATTTAAATAGAGGTGCCACATCAGTTGTATTTGTTTCTGTATTGTAATTTTTTTTTTAAATTAATCACACGATTCAAACTGTATATATAAAGTAATTATGTGTGAAGTTTTATGTATAACTTTTTCTAATTCAATTATTCGTAAGCAAATACATTATACAGTTGCCTTAAACTTAACACCCCTATTGCCAAGTGGTACTACCACAGAGGTTTTTTGAATATTGCAATGCATCGTATTGGTTATTTTTAGAATGGCAAACTGATGCAGCTGTTAATTCGTGTTGTAAACGTAGACACTACTAGACTAGTACAATAATGCTTAATTGCTGCATGAAAAGAAATCTTGTGATTTCCATAGATGTGCCGACCAAAAATATTTTTTTAACAAATATCATTGTTTAAAACTTTTAAAAAGTTTCCAAAAAGGCGCCACTTTGCTGAAAATGCGGCCGCTCCCCCTGCTCCCCCCCCCCCCTGCGTACGCTACTGATTATACAGATTGTGTATGTTCATTTGAAGCCAATTCTTTTTTTCCTATGCCATTCTATTCTATATAAAAAATGTAATATACGAAAGTTCAGGGGAGATTACTCACGCTTTATTTTAATTACGTCGTCGTCTTTGTTAATTAAAAATAATTGGTTTAAAAACTGAGTTGAGTTCGTTTTACGTGTTGATTCTCAACAAGCTGAAAACAAAAACTGTTCTGTGTCTCTCATAATGATTTCCTTTTGTGGTTTTCATCACGTCATCATTTGTTTTTAGAATTCTTCACATCTGTTTAAAAAGTTAAAGCACATGAGCGTATAAGAGAGGATATTGTTGTCTGGTCTATGTTTAACATGAGATTAAAATACAACGTACATATGATTTTGTCTGCATTCTTACTGGTATATATTAAATAATCGATACAGATAATTTAAATTTTAAAAATTTCCAGTTTTTAAAAAAAAACAAAACAAAATAATTCGTTGTTCTAATTTTAGAAACCCGTGCCAAAAGTGGTTTATTTTTAAAATTTTAAAATATATAAATGTGTACAATAAAATTCCGTCTTCTCCCCTTACACCGAAGCTCGGCTATTTTGGCGCACCGGCGTTCGTACAAGCTTCTATTTAGTTCGCAACGTCTGTTTGTGGGAGCGATTTCGTTCAAGCTTTCCAGATACATCCCACTTCGGTGACAATAAAAGTCTATCTATTTTGTAACTTAATTAAATGTTTAATAGGGCATTAAAAATAATTAAACGGGTTCGATACCAAGGGAGATAACTAAATTAAATCACCCGGTTGATTACTATATTCAATAAAAGAAGGGGAGATAGTAGCTAGACACAATCACCCTAACAGTCTGGTGATATGTGGTTCACGAGAATGTTAACAATTGTAGAGCCGGTCGATATAATGAAAGCAATTAAGGGCAGATAATTAAGTTTTTAAACGATTTGAAACTAAGGGGAGGTAAAATTATTTAGAACTTTTTGTCGTCTTTTAAAATATGGTAACGGACGGCTGCTTTCACAGGACAGACAGACAATATTCTTTTAGATATCGCGTGCTACTGATGGTGTTTTAAGGCAATTGATTTTAGTCGTGCCGACGTCATAAATTAGGAATCACTAAAAAGCTGAAAATAAAACAAATATTAAAAACCTTTATAGCAACAAGCTTTCTTAAGTGCATTGAAAATAAGAAAATAAAACTAATTTGCGTTCTTTCATAAAAGCTTGTATCGCTAAAATATGTAAACGATTTCATGTGCGACTACTTTCCGTAGATATACATTTTCTTCAGGCATCTCTACCGTTTCTTCCCCTTTCACCTCCGAACGATATTGAAAAAAGCAATTCATAAAAAAATTATAGAAAAACCGGTATCCGCTATCCCCAACACCCCCCCCCCCTGTCACGCACACATATTCCCCACACCCTCCCTTGGACAGTTTTAAATGCCGCTCCCCGGAGATAAATATTTAAAAGAAAAACCGGGTCGCCTATTTGTAAAGAGAAGAGAGGTAAAAGTCACCAGAATTGCCCGTGTAACGGGTAACGATGGCTGGTCTATATTATATACTACTAAAACTCAAGTTTGTTTGAATATATTTTTTGTTTGTTTGTTTGGTTACAGGAGAGAATCTGCACTATGTGTAGAGCTGTAAAATACGTAATTAGGGAAAGAACAATGTTCTTTTTGACCAAACTGTCAATCAGAAATTAATTTAAAGAAGCTAATTAATTTATTGGTAGAATCTATGTTTATATACTAAACTATTTTAGACCTTAATTATTTTATATAAATCTTTGTTTGTTTAGCAACGGAATTGGCTAATTTGGGGTAAAATTTAATTTGAAATAATACTATGGCGTATTCGCGTAAATCAAGTTTCTTACGCAGAATCAAAGTACAATATAGACAAAGTACAATATAGACTAAATATCGTCTCTAACATAAAGAGCCTAGACAGCTTATAAATATATTTTAAAAATATAAAAACATTGTCTGACACTTGGCCGGACACTAGGCAGGTAAAGTAGAGTTTGGTAGGTGTATAGTTCACCTGTGCCATCAGCATATAAAGGGATAGTTTGGTCAGAACCATGCTCAGTCGAGATCTGTGTTTTAAAAGACAAAAACATGTCTGAGGTGATACGTCTTTTTGAATGTGGGGTAGGGTTTTTTACTTTCTCGTATACAGAGTATAAAGAAAGTATTGTAATCGTTCACAAAAAAAAAAACCGGGAGTGATCTTCCCTTAGTTTTCTCAAATATTCTTATATAAAACAACAGTCGGAAAATTTAGTTTTGCAATCTTGTCTGTGTGTCTCTGTGTGTTGTGTGTGTCTGTACTGTAAACACGATAACTTGAGTACCGTTACAACTAGGTTGATGAAATTTCATACATAAGTATTATATCAAATTTGTAGATCCGTAAAAAATTTTCAGCGATTTCCGATAACCGGAAGTGGAACTTTATCTATTTTTAATTTTTCAAAAGCCTATAACATAAGTACTATTTCATATAGATAAATGAAATTTCACATTTTAAGTAAAAGATCTAATTCACTGCCTTCTATAACATTTTGAGTAATCTCTGTTGACCGTAAATAGTAAGTTGTGCTATTTCTGATTTATCAAAAAACTCATGTGAATTTATAAAGTACTAATAATATTCCGCACGATTGTACACATTTTGTTAGGCGTTCAATTGGTATGCAATTATTTTTCTACGAGATTTTATTCTATTTTAAAAAGTTTAATTAATTAAAAAAGGATTTAAAAATATGTCTATATCCCGAGTTGCCATCTCTTGTTGTTTTATAAAAGAATATTTGAGAAACTTTAGGGGAGTTAACTCCCGGTTTATTTGTGATAATAAGTGACAATAGAGAGGGAGGGAAAAGTTAAAAATTATCAAATAAACATGACGTCATTTAAGAATTACCCTTGAAACACACGGTTATTCAAGAATACTGAGTAGTCTAGTTTAAAAAAGCAAACTTATTGGGGGTTTTCATAAAAAACAACACGAAACACATAACAGCCGTTTTTAAAAATCTTGTAAAAATATTTCTAATTTCATGTTAGAAAATATTAAGTAGAATGAAAGGGAAAAATTACATAACGACCACGAGAAACAACCATACACCATCACACACTTTTCCTTCCACACCTCCTCACATATTCTTTCCACACCTCCCCACATATTTTTTCCGATTGTTGGACCCTCCTCATTTTCAATACTTGTCCTCCAAACTTCCCCATACATTCCTTCCACACCTCCCCATTCCTTAACACACTAGTCCTTCCACACCTCCCCACACCTCCCCGCATATTCCTTATACATCTATAATTAAAACCAATGTACAAATGCACTTTCTACTTGTCCTTGTACTAAAAACGATATCCATTAATTTAAAAATCCATCTTAATCTTTGCATTAATCCGTTTTAATTTAAACCAATTGTCGTGGAGCGACCAAAATAGCGAGCGTCTTTTGTTGTCTTCTCACACTGTAAAGATTTAAAATTCAGCTCAAACTTAAACATAGGAGGCCATTATATTTTTGATGAAGTTGAGTTGTTTTTATCACAGGAAGGCTGAGGTTAGACAATGTACCACGTGGTGTGACGCCATTGTTCCCTGCTTGTTAGAAGCTCTGAAATGCTTTTTTCGCCATTTTCTTATGATCAATCCCTTATTTAATTTTTGCTTTTTTTAAAAATATTTTTTTAAAGAAATACTTTTGAGTGTTAACCCAAATCATTTGAAAAGAACTTGCCAACTAATTACATTTTAAATAATATTTTTCCAGACTACTACTCTCGCCTGCAAAAAAAAAAAAAAAAAAAAAGAAGACCTCGAGGCAGAATCTTCTCGACAAACTAAAGACCTAAAGGATTTTCTGGAAGGGGGCAAAATACACAGCCGAGTACAGGACAAAAACAAAGTTAATTGTTGAGGCCAGAGTAAAGAGGATGGAGTCTTTAATCTAAGGCTGGTATATCTCATCATTCAATTGGTAAACGCATATGTTTTACTGGCTATTACCAACAATGACAATTTTATTGCGTGTGCAAAATTTATTCCACAAATAAACAATGGCATCAGCAATGGCATTAGATAATCTTATTTGTTATGCTTGCATTGTTGCATTGATTTTACAAGCTTTTATTTAACTTGCTTCCTCGCACTAGTTTTTGTCTGTCGTGCTTGGCCCGTCACGGGTCGAAAATGGCGATGGAAATTTAAAACACTTCTACCGGGCCGAATTCTTTCAAGCTTGGCACGTGGGTCAAGACCCGATAACAATGCAATGTGAAGCATATTTGACTTTATTGGATGTTAATTCATTTTTAAAGAATTAGTTAAAATGATCTACAAAAAGTACGAAGTTTATCTCTCTATTATACGAATATTATTTGCGTTCATTTGGTGTTTAATTATTTTTATAAATGCATTTATTGTTGCATTGTATTTAAAAAAAATATAAAGTACTGAATTTAAAAAAAACGATTTAATAACAAGGTATTATATGAGTCTAATTATGCACTAAAAAGAAAATAAAACGATTTTCTTTAGGGGTAACCCTGGGTAATTTCATACACTACTTTTTTTAAAAAAAAATCTGTAAAAAATCTAAAATTAACACTACCACAATATAATATTGAGGGTATAACCAGACATGCATTACTTATATGATGGCAAACAAATGTAGAGATAATTCACAAAACAAAATACAATTTTTAAATATTTCACTTTTATTACAAAAAAAACATGGCAAGAGGGGAAATTTCACATTCATCGTGAACATTTAAAAATTCATATATTTGTAAAAATCATTTTTCCCCATGAAAACAATTTTGCGTGGGGGCAACCATCCTTCATCACTGGATGAAGAGAAAGCCTCCATTTCTTCCTCCTGAATTCAGCTCTCATTAGGAGGCCTTTTCAACCGCAGCTTTCATTGCCTTCTTGCCATAGGCTGACGTTATTCGATAATAATTGCTGACCATTCTGAAATGAGAACAAAATTAAATGTTAGAAAGTCTAATTACTAATGTGTGTATGGGGGCTGTTTAGCTATACATATTGCATAAATTTTAATAAATAGTATAGGTACAGTAAAAATAATACCAAACTATAGGGTATGGAATTGCCCCTCACCATGAGCGTGGAATTGCCCCATACCTACTATTGAGAAAAACATGCTTTCCTGTTTCAAATTAACGGCAAAATCTAGCATTATTAATTGTTACCATTAACATAAATGATTAAGCATTCATAACAAAATCAATAAATAATTGACAACAATTAAAAATAAGACAAAAGAAACTATTTTTAAAAAGTGCAGGGGTTGTACTTACGTAAGGATGTTTGAAGATAGATGCAGATAAAATTAAAATTCTTGCTCTGACTGTGGATGAACGCTTCACTAACAATAACAGAAAGTACAAAAAATGACCTGGAAATGAACAGGAAATAGTAACTTTTAAGTAAAACTAGACTTACCCGTCATACCTTGGATGACTGTGGGTTTCGGGGGTCATCCATAAATGACATCACGTCGGTGATTTATCATCACAAAATAACCAGACCCCACATTCAAAAAGACGTTTTTTTATCTTTTAAAAACACCGATTTCGGCTGAGCATGGGTCTGACCACACTATCCCTTCATATACTGACGTCACAGGTGACCTTTTAAAAGTTCTATTAATTTTAATGACACCGACTTCAAAATTTAGTCTTCATTCTCCAAAACAAATTTTAAAATGCTTTTCTGGCATAACTAGCCCTGGCCACCTATAGCACGTTTATATAACGTGAAAACCCGCCATTTTGCTCGTGGTAAACATGGCCTAAAAATGGTCGGAAGTCATGCGCCCGGTCCGAACGTCATTTTTGTTAGCAACCGACCACGCCTCCAAGTTAGCTACTATATCTAGATCTAGAACCTAGATAGATAAATCTCATGTATTCTCGAATTAGATGTTCATTGAAGCTAAACAAAGATTTATATAAAATAATTAAGGCCTGAAATAGATTCTAGACGTAGAATTTACATTAAGTCTAGATCTAGAATTTACGTAAAGTCTAGTGACCTAGATCTAGAATCTAGATCTAGATCTAGATTCATAACTTTTTCTTCCTTCGACAGCAGATCTGTAGATCTAGAGAAATGTATTGTATAATAAAATAAAAAGAAGTGTTAAAACTTTTATAATAGTGTTGAAACGTAATAAATACAGCAAACGGACGCGTTAAACTTTTGAATGGGCCACAAAGTCGATGATGGGATCTGCCATTTTATTGTACTAAAAAGTAAACAAATCAAGTGACGTCACTATTCAGTCAAGTTAAAGCCATTGTTTGAAAACTTTAAAATTAATGTGGTTAATCTACCTATGAATAAATCAATAAATTAAGTAACGTCTTTAAATAAATTTGTGATTAACAGTCTGTCTGAAAACAAAAATTGTTCTCTACCTACATACTATTTTACAGCTCTCCACATAGCGCAGATCCTCTACAGTAGTCAATCAGACAAACAAACAAAAAAAAAACAAAAAAAAATAAATATTCAAACATGTAAACAAACTTAAGTTTTAGTAGTATAGATATTGACTCCCTATTAAAGTAGAGAGTATTCAGTATATAGTGTGTGGAATTACCCCGTGTGTGGAATTACCCCAGCTTACCTATATATTTATGAACCACTATTTAAGTAACTAAAAAGTGAGGGGGCACACACACACGCGCGCGCACAAACACTAACACACAAGCACACCACCATACACTTTAATATACAAAACAGCATACACAACATTATACACAAAATACACATTAACATCTACTTCAACATACATAACAACATTCACAACACAAAAAAACAACATACAAAATCATTTTCAACATAACCACCCAGCGTTCATTTTCTCATAATTTTCTGCAATTTGTAAGTGTCGCAGAATGTGTGACAGTGGAGTCACTCTGTCTTCAGCCATGTAGAGGTCAATCTCCAGCGAGAGTCATGACAATGTTGTCATTTTACGCATCACTGTATCGGCCTATTATTATCCCTCTTTATCGTTTCACCGCTAACAATACGCACGGCCTGCGAAAGTAATCGAGTATCTTTTATCAACACAATTTTTTAAAGTAATCGACTACCACCGCCCCGCGATGCCGCCTGACCGCCCGGCGCTAATATTTGTCCTGACGGATACAAGACAGGAAGTGATTTAAAAGACAGCAGACGGGAATGGATCAAACAATACCGCTGGGCGTCTTGTGCCAGATCTTCTTGGTGGTGTTTCTTTCTGTAGCTTACAAACTCATATGCCAGGCTGGCTTACATGTGATGTTAGAGGTTTGAAATTTGTGGCGATTTTTTCCACTGTTCTAAATCTTACTCCTAATTTGATTTTGTGCTTAGATGTTATTTTAAGCATAGTGCCTACTACAAAAACAAAGTGTACTTCGTATACATTTTGTTAAACTGTAGCTCTTTTTTAAAATAGATCACTACTGTCATGGAAAAGACTTTCCAGAAAATGTATGATCTAGAGATAAAACAACTTTAATTTTCTTTTTGTCATGACTAAAGGCTATTGACAATGGTAACAACGTACAGTTTGTGAAATTTTTAGTAACTTTTTGTATTTGCATCTCACTCTAACATTGTAACTTACCATGTCTTTTTTCCCGTCATTATTTTAAAATTTATCGAATAATTATAGTTGACAGTTGTACATAGAGAGTACTAGGGGCTTACCGCATTCATAACAAAACTAGATCGTAATAACTTCGTTTTATTTTAATGCGTTTAAACATTTTAAAATCGATTAAAATTGTCTAGAAAAGAGGTACAGACGCCTCGACATGTACGTACCCCGAATTCTTGAGTTCAACTCGCGAGTTCAGAAATTCAACCAACTCTCGATAATGCGATTGAAAAATCCCCTCATTCTTACGACCGTTCAATACATTCTCAGATGTACTCTATTAACAACTCTATTGTACCTGCCGTTATGAACCGTCAGGCCAGTATGTATATTTTTACTAGTATAAATGTGTGCCCTCAGTATTCGGTTGTTGTATAACGGTAGTAAACATAAAATACAACTATTTTTACAACCTTTTTACAAGCTTTTATTTAACTCACTTCCTCTGTCGTCAGTTTGTCGTCAGTCTGTCGTCAGTCTGTCTGTCTAGATCGAAACGCCGGAGCAAAAATTCGGACACTTCTAACTGACAGATACGGTTCGTAATTGGTACGTGGATCAAGTCATGAAGACAATGCATTATGACATCAAATTTGACTTAATTGGATGCCTAACTAATTTTTTATGAATTAAATAAAATTTGGACCGAATTAGTAGACAGTTCTATCCACACGCGTCATGACGGCCGTGTTGGGCTCTACGTCAAAAGCGCGTCATCACGTTCAATCGGCGCGCGAAGTCGGGTCAGCAGTCTAGTTCTTTACCATAATATTTTACAGAAACTTTAGCTATAAACTTGACAATCGTTTTTAGTCATGTAACTATTGTAAATAAAACATGTAAAGTACTGAAAACAAATTCATGAAAAAACGTTTTAATAACAAGCTTTTATGTAATAATGCACTAAAAAGTAGAAAATAAATTATACACTACTATATAAATAATTATAAAGAAAAGCGTGGGTCTCTTCCTAAATATTAGACACTACTATTTAAATTACTATAAAGAAAAGCGTGGGTCACTTTAGTATCTATTGGATACCTTTACTAATATTTAGGAAGAGACCCACGCTTTTCTTTATAGTAATTTAAATAGTAGTATCTAATATTTAGGAAGAGACCCACGCTTTTCTTTATAGTTATTTAAATAGTATATAGTGTATAAATAGTATATTGTGTATAATTTATATTCTACTTTTTAGTGCATTATTACATAAAAGCTTGTTATTAAAATGTTTTCTTATGAATTTTTTATTTAAATAATTTCCTCGTCCATCTGTCGTCAGTCTGTCGTCAGTTAGTCTAGGTCGAAACGCCCGAGCGAAATTGCAGGCACTTCTAACTGACAGATACGGTTCGTAGTTGGTACGTGGGTCAAGACACAAAGATAATGCAACATGACATTAAATTTGACTTAATTAATTGATTATTTTTTATGAATTAATTAAATTTTTTTCTTAATTAGTAGGCTGTCTCATCAAACTATTCTTAGTCATGCAACTCTATTTTAAATTTTTTTAAATTAAAGTACTGAAAAAAAAATTCATAAAATATTTTTTATAAAAAACGATTTAATAACAAGCTTTTATGTGATAATTCACAAAAAAGTAGAAAATAAATTATAGACTACTATTTAAATAAGTATAAAGAAAAGCGTGGGTCACTTTAGTATCTATTGGATACCTTTACTAATATTTAGGAAGAGACCCACGCTTTTCTTTATAGTAATTTAAATAGTAGTCTATAATTTATTTTCTACTTTTTAGAGCATTATTATGTAAAAGCTTATTATTAAAACGTTTTTTATGAATTTTTTTAGTACTTTACATATTTTATTTACAATAGAGTTACATGACTAAAAACCATTGCGCACCTATTGAACGTAATGACGCCATATTGAACGTGATGACGCGTGTCTAATAGCGCGGAATTGTTTGATGAGACAGCCTACTAATTTGGACAAAATTTTAATTAATTCATAAAAAATTAATTAGTCAACCAATTAAGTCAAATTTAATGTCATAATGCATTGTCTTCATGTCTTGACACACGTAAAAAGCATTATTACATAAAAGCTTTTTATTAAAACGTTTTTTATGAATTGTTTTACACATGTGTACCCAAGAATTCAAAAAAATAGGGAGTTTCTATTTTGATTTTTAGAATGTGTGCTTCACATAAAGAGTAATGTGATCTAGTTTGTACTTTATGCGAGTCTCTAAAATTATACGGCTCGTGATTATCTCGTGCTTTCTCATTAAATCATGAGAGGTTGGCAAGACGAGTCGAAGCATGCGTAATTAGCATGCCTTAAAACCGGTGTTTAGACCGCCAGTCGTCATAAAATATAACGACAGAATTATCTTAAAGTTCAATTAAAACTTTTACAAGAAAATATTTTTAAATGCAACAAACATAAGATTTCCTGATCGAAAAAATGTTTTTGCTATTATAGCTAAAGAAAGTGTTTAGTTGTGTTTTGTCAAAAGCCCGTTATTTCACACTACTAAATAAGTTGAGCAGCAGCAGTTCCGTCATGTAGCAGCAGTAGATCCGATATGTATTTCCGACATTTAGTTCCGACATGTAGGAGCAGCAGTTCCGTCATTTAACATCAGTAGTTCCGACATATAGTTCATCACGGTCAAGACAGGCGAACGTTGTCAGCACTTTGGGCAGCCACCTTTACTTTTCCTAAAATTGTTTAGGAACCCATTAGAGCGGTGTGGACTAAGAAACGTTCTACTGACTTGAACTCGGATTCGAACTCGAGACTTTCGGGATAACAGCCTAGATTTCTACCACTTAGGCTACCCCGTCCCATTTTGCTAATACTTTGCTAATTATTACAGTTTTATTTTTCTCGAAGCTTTATTAAATCGATATTTTTTCTGTCTAATTGGATATAAATATATAAATATATACCAGGCATACTGCCAAGCTTCGCTTAGGTTTTTAAAAGCGTGTTTTTCGGTAGTGATTCTAATTACATTGCCAATGTGTTTTCTTAGAACCATAAAAGTAAACACCACTTGCCGTACATTTATTACCATCGCATTGTTTTATTGTAAGTTATGGAGTAGAATCTATTTATGTGACTTATATTTTTATGCTGGAAAGGCTCTCTCTGGTCGAGGGCGCCTAGGAAAACGTGTTGTTCGTTGGTGATTATAATGTTGTGGTTGTGTTGTGGTTGTGTTGTGGTTGTGTTGCGTTTGTGTTGTGGTTGTGTTGTAGTTGTGTTGTGGTTGTGTTCTGGTTGTGTTGTGGTTGTGTTGTGGTTGTGTTGTGTTGTGGTTGTGTTGTGGTTGTGTTGTGGTTATGTTGTGGTTGTGTTGTGGTTGTGTTGTGAATGTGTTGTGGTTGTGTTGTGGTTGTGTTTTGTTTGTTTCGTTTTGTCCCAAGTTGGTACATCTATAATAATAGTTTCGCTGTCTGTGTATGTATGTATCTATCTATCTGACAAGAACGCTCTGTCTGACAAGAACGCTCTAGAGAAAACATAAGCAAAAATTCTATCTGACAAGAACGCTATAGAGAAAACACAAGGAAATTAAAAACCTGCATAGTAATTCGAAAAACGAAGTATGACGTCGCCACATTTAGCACAGAGTCAAGCCGGAGAGTGCACACAGTAATATGACGTCATTGATTATCGAGTAAACATTGAATACAAAGGCAATTTTGTCTAATCTAAGTGGTTTGCGTGAAGAGTTTCTTTCATACAATTCTTCGGGTAGGGGCGAAGCCCCATCCCCGCGTAAGAACGTCTGAGCCCCCCCCCCCCCTCCCCAACTCAAAAGAAATTTCCTCATCGATACTCTATAATAAAATTACCGCCTAATTAATGTGTCTAATCTAAAAAGTGGTTTTCTTGCAATTTCTTTAATGCAATTCTTCGCGTAGTGGCTATGCGCGACACCAGTGTTTCTTTCAGACTTTTTCTAAATAAACAAACAAACAAACAGACAGACACACATACATACAGTCAAAGCTCGAAGTTGTCCAAAGCGCGCATTCGCCAATATTGCCTCCCACTGACCGGTCAATGTCCGAAAATTTACTTGATTTCGGTCTTTGGCCAGCCAATTTGCGGACTGGCTATGGTGGACTGGCCAAAGTCCAAATCAGAAGATTATATGGCTAGGGACGACCGGCCTAAGTCAGAATTAGAAGATAATCAGCAGATTTTGGTTTTTTTTTATACCGTAAGGATCATAAAATTAAGTATTCATTGATTATTAATTAAAGTAAATGACAGAAATATTCAAATTATTTTATGGTACTCGACGCTCATGACAACTGTAATGACGATGCAGGGATCACTGCGACCTCTGTCAACATCTGGTATACAAATGGGAACATTATCTCCCACTTCAGCTTATTTAACATTTGTATCTGATTTTCTTAGCATCTTTGCACCTTGAGTTTGCATGCTGGTATAGCTGCTGACCTGTTGCCCATGATTTCTTGTTTTTTACAACATAATCCTAATATATAAAAGACCATGTGCGCACTTCTCTCTCTCTGTCCGCAAAATATTTTCGCCGGATATCACATCAGAATCTTCAGCGATATATGGAGAATTTGATACGGATTTTTGTTGAAAATAATATGGTAGATATTTTAAATGTATAACTACAATTTATTTAAAGAAGAAAATTTAAAAAATAAGGCATATTCGAATGTAGAAAAACAGTTTTAACTATGCAACAGGAAATGTGTTTATAGTTGTGAAAAAGAACGCATAAAACAATGACGTCAATGGCCAAATGTTTACACAAAGTTCATGGCGTCATCTTCCAATTTTAGAATTTAAAGAAATGAACTATTTCATTCAAATTTGATTTAGATCTACGCACGCTATGAGATTTATATAATACAATCTTCTCGGCCTAAACTTATAAAATTTACTTTATCTATTTGGATTCTAGAGCTAGAGATTCTAGATCTAGACTAGATCTACGGAAAAACTAGACGCAGACGCTAAGATCTAGATTTAGACTATAATCTACTCTAGAATCTATTCCTATAATAATTTTTTTATTTTAAAAAACAAAAACAACATAACTGCCGGGTTTTTAACTAAATGTTTTACGTCTCTTAATTTTAAGTCTCTTAATCAGCGAGTGCATTGAGTAAGGTATTGTTACCGATGAAGAAATTAACAATTTCATTTAAATCTATAGATTTATACATAAAAACCTAATAAAAATAAATCACTTTAAAAACACGAAGAATACAATTGAATAGCCGAGTTTTTAACGGAATCATTTTAGTCACTTAATCAGTGTGTGCCTGTGTTATGTTAAATTTGTCGGATTTTTGGCTAATTAGTTATTTCTTTGCTTTGTCACAAATATTGTTCAGCGTGTAGTAAAGCACATTGCGTTTTACCAATAACTATTTTATAATTTTTTTCTCTCCTACAAGTACAGCATTTTAAAATATATAGGCCTATAATTCACTTGAAACGGGTACCGGGCTAGTCTAAAAGTAATGTCCCTTCCGTACTCTTCATCTGCTTTATTAGCTATTCAGCAAATTGCATGGAGATCGTTGCCACAGGATCCACAAGGGTCGTCCATAAATGACGTTACACTCGTAGCGGGAGGGGGGATCCGTAATTTTGTGACGGTGTGTGATGAGGGGGAGGGGGGGGGGGATCAGATGGTGCGAGTCAAACTTTTGCATTATAAAAAAGCAATGTTAGAAAACGAATTTTAGACGTCATTTTGCGTTTTAGAAAACTGTTTTAATAAATTGTAATAGGAATTGATTAAAACACTCTACTTTGACAGAGTTCAGACAAGATTTTGGGAACATATCGATGTTTAAAAAAAATTCAACTGCAATTTTGAGGGGGGGGGGGGGGGGTTGTAGGCTGAGGTGTGCAGAGGCGTAGCTACCCTAATAATCCAGCCTCCCCATCTCTATTTCAAACGATTTCCTTTAAGACTTTTTTGGTCTCCTTCACTTTCTCTTTCCCCGAGGACTTTACACCAGCACCTGCCTAGTGATGTTATTTACTGTCTTACTGATATTGTGCCCTAACCACAACCTTTCGTTGCTTTTATTTCATTCTCCATTGTCTGTAACCACCAAGCTCTTAGCCATACAGTTAAAGAGACTTCACATTTAGCTAAAGATCCAGATTGAATGTTTTGATAATGCATTTAAATTCAATGTGTACAATAAATCATAAATGTCTCTAATAAGTTGCTATTGTAGGTCACTTGTATGAACATATTCTAACAAACTTATAATCCAGCTATCTACCATACTATACTAGAGACTGTTCCAAAGATAGAACATAACAAGACTGGCCTAATCGGATTAGCTTCTGCTGCAAACTTCTTTTAAACACAGATGATGTTTATTATTTTCAGACATTACTAATCCTTTTTAAAAGGATAATGCATCTTAAATGGAATTTAATTGGCGTGAAGTAAAGTTTTAGGGAACGAAAATAATATATATATTTATATATATATATATATATATATATATATATATATATATATATATATATATATATATATATATATATATATATATATATATATATATATATTTATATTGGGGGGAAGCGCCTAATTGAAAGTTCACCCTGGACTCCGAGGGGGGGGGGGGGGGGGGTTGCGACGCCTCCGGAGGTGTGACGACATTTCATGTGGGAGGGTCTGGCTTTTTGTGACGACGTGTGACGGAGGGGAGGGGGAGGTAAAAATCGTCTAAAAAAGCGTGACGTCATTTATGGATGACCCCCAAGAATGGGCTGCACTACAACATTTTTCTCAAACTATACAGCCTGTTGGTCATATTATTGTAACTCAACTGTTCTAGACATTCCGCCATGGCAGCATTTATTTTAGCTGAAGATGTGGTTGCATTTATGGCATTTCTTGTTCAATGTTCTCATGATCTTACCCAGTATTTAAATTATCGAGAGCCTCTCTTGGTAGGTTTGAAGTGCATCCAAACAAAGCTTCGTACGTGAATGAATTTGATTTGAGACTCTAAGCCCATTGAGCTAACTCATTTGTCTGCATCCATGTCATCATCATATTTTGAACATCTTGGTTGGCACGTTCTTCTGAACCTATGGCTATGCCTTGGTTTTCTGTGAACTAGTTTAAGTTAAGGCAATATCTTCTTTAATTCGGAAATATTTTGGCAGCCATCTGGTATGTCTGTCTCTTTGTCTGACGTCCCTTTTGGTCCATAGCATATAGAATGTTATAAAAACAAGAGCCAAAAAATACGTTACTCAAATTGAAACTGCACCCACAATAATAAAAACGCGATCACAAATTAGTCTAGATAGGACATTGACCAGGACATCCCGGCCAGTGCGCACATTGGCCGGTCAATGTACTAAATACGCTCTCAGTGCTAAGCTCTTTGGGCTTTGGGCAAGAAAGCCGGCCAATGCGTGCTTTGGCCGCACTTCGGGCTTTGACCGTAATATATATATATATATATATATATATATATATATATATATATATATATATATATATATATATATATATATGTATATATAGTAAGACAAGTATTGATTGACTGTACTGAAACTCTGTGCTCGATCTTCTGAAAACCCAAATTTGTTGCAATTTGCACTCAAAACTTTGCCGATAAAATAAATTCAAAAAAAAAGTTTGTAAGCTACATTGCATAGTTATGTTTACATAAAATCATCATTCAATTCGAAGGTCGCTTATTCGGTCTAGATCATTTCGAACGTACACACAAAGTTCCCATCAATCCGTCTTAACATTTCCCAATTATTTACTTGGCTAAAAAAGCATGTTTTTAAAAATATTCCTTAATTAGTTATTCTTTAGTTTCGTTTTATAGTAATTGACTTAAAGAAACCGGAAGTATGTACCACTTTCGGTTAATGGAAATCGCCAAAAGTTGATACAGAGCTACTAATATGATATAATATTTTAATCTGAAATTATATAAAATTTCCAGACTAACCCTTGTCCATGTAAAATCTGATTTCCCCAGCCTGACCCATACCCATGTTGACAGCGCTAAACTCTTCTAACCTCTCTACTGGTGCCGAGATGTTGCCTGCCTTCTCCCTGCTACCTTCCATCCTCACCATCTTCATCGGACTCGTCATTATCGCGGGGAACACCATCACCATCATCGCCATCCGGACCACGCCCAGCATCCAGACTACACCGGACATGTACCTGGCGTCCTTGGCCTTTGCTGACCTCCTGGTCGGGGTCACGGCTGTCTTAAAGTTGTACACCTACATCAGGTGGGTCTAGAACAATCCCACCCCTCCTGGTGCTGAGCCTTCTATCTAGCAATATTTCATACCCTTTCCATACAACTACCCTATACTTCTTACCATTTCCTTAAAAAATTTTACATTCGAACTAACCACAACTTCAGTCATTACATTCTCCTGTTCCCTCACACCCACATCCGCACAGGCAATGGTATATATGTATATATGTATATCTGTATATATATATATATATATATATATATATATATATATATATATATATATATATATATATATATATATATATATATATATATATATATATATATATATATATATATATATATATATATATATATATATATATATATATATATATATATATATATATATATATATATATATATATATATATATATATATATATACATATATATATATATATATATATATATATATATATATATATATATATATATATATATATATATACATATATATATATATATATATATATATATATATATATATATATATATATATATATATATATATATATATATATATATATATATATATATATATATATATATATATATATATATATATATATATACTAGCTGCATACACAAAGAAAAACAAACGCAAACAAAAACACAAACACACGCAAACACAAACACAACGCAAACGCAAAACGCAAACACAAACACAAAGACACAAAAACGCAAACACAAATGAAAACGCAAACAAAAATACAATCAAACGCAACACTCAACGCAAACAATAACGCATAACATAAACACAAACTTAAATGCAAATATAATGCATAGTGCTCACAGTCTGGTCCAGCACGCCAAATTGCACCTGCTGGGCCGCCGGCCCACGCCCTGGATTCGATTTAGAGAAGGACTTAAGTATTTTTTCTTACCCATAGCCTATCGAACTGTTGAAAACGAACTCAGGCACCATTTCGCTCACAGGAAGGCCCGTGTCGCCAAAGTGCTCCCTGGTTACGATTTAGTGAACACATATAGTATAGTAACCCGTTTTACCCACAGTTCATCGCACTATTTAAAACGAAAGTATGCATCATAGCGCTCACAGGATAGCGCAGGGCGCCAAATCGAACCCTCCAGGGGTGCCGGCGGACGCGCCTGATTCAATTTAATGAACGACTATAATAACTATAGTTTGTCTGCAAAGATAGAAATAAACATAGAGAACATTTAAGAGCATCTTCTAAACTGTTATTGATTAAAAATAACAAAGAGCACATTAAGGACCAGTACCCCAGCAATACCTGGATTAGAGTATTCACAGATGGCTCAGCTGAAGATGCCACAAAAAATGGCGGGGCTGGCGTCCTTATTGAAAGGCCAAGCGGAGAAAGCCTGGAAAAGTCAATAGCCACAGGCAGCCTATCCGACAATTTTAGAGCAGAGAAATAAACTTTAGAGCATGCAGCAAACCTCCTGTCAGAACACCCTGAATCTCCAAATAGTCAGATAGTATTTCTTTCAGAGTCCTATACTCAATCACCTAGGATAGCACTAGAAAGGCTAAAAAAATAACTGCAGCAGAATTGTGCTGCAGTGGATCCCGGGCCACTGCCAGATACAGGGTAATGAGATTGCGGACCAGCTGGCAAAAATTGGGGGAATGAAAAAACAAGCGAAATTCTCGCTACACCCGAAAGAAATATAAAGTTTAATAAAAAAAAAACCACAAATGTGGTCTGACACACACCCTCACTACAATAAAGATGATGGATATTACAATTTGACAGGAAAACAACAATACATAATCTTTCGACTCAGAACAGGCCATAACAGACTAAATCAACACATGCATAAAAAACTAAAAATCGGGTGTGGCGAAATATGCCCTTGTGTCAAGGCCCCTGAGATACTCCACCATATTCCATATTCTCAATTAAGAACGTAGAAGAAGAAGAAGATTGTTTAAAAATAATAAATTATTAGTAAACTACGTTTAGTGTATAAAAAATAAAAGGCAGTCTTTAAAATATCCGCGTTTTACCTACCACATTACACTTTATTATTCCACGCGAATATATTATGCAAACAATAATGTCTTCACGGGCGTCCGCGCAATTTGCATTCATATTTTTTTAAAACTTAAATAACAATATTTAGCGTTAGTTAAATTTCTTTTTAAATTACCTACCCTGGCAAAATTACAAAACATTTTAGTTAATTAGTTTTTTTTTACCCTACTATTATTAAAATATATCATTTTTCTAGGAATATAAGCGAAAATGTTGTTTGACATTGATCTGTTTAAGCAATGTGAATGTATTTATTATTTTCTTCACGTTCGTCTGTGGACTATGCAAAGGAGGAAAAACTTTGCCGACGATAAAATATTGAAGTCTTTACATAAATAGAACCAACTCCAGTAATTATAAAAAGACATTGCGATGCAAGTAAAAAGCACGCATATGTTGTATACTTTAATGGTCATAGAATCTATAGCAGTGACGGAATGACTGACACATTACTTAGCCGCATATATATATATATATATATATTATATATATATATATATATATATATATATATATATATATATATATATATCACATTCGGTTCTTAACTGAGGTGATATCCATGTCCACAGCGTGGCGATATCCACACCGTAGCAAAGCAAGGGTGTAAATGTTTGTGTTTAGTTTTGTTGTGTTCTCAAGTTGGTACATTTAAAAAGGATTCACCGTGGCGGAGCATGGGTATGCAGCTAGTATATATATATATATATATATATATATATATATATATATATATATATATATATATATATATATATATATATATATATATATATATATATATATATATATATATATATATATACTTATCACATTGGTTCCTACTACCAACTTTAACAGTGCAGCCCTCCAAGATGAAGTTTCATGAGTCACCACACAAAAAAAAGCATGCCTGGCTGTCCTATCGTTTGCTTTAATGTCTGTCATGGCATCGACCTTGAACTTGGCCCTTCTGGCATTAGACACTTGCCTATTGATCTCTTGTCCATACCACTACAAAAAGTATACGAACGGTGCGAGACATAATCCCTCAAATCGGCGAATGTTTTTTTCTTGATTACTTAAACAGGAAGATGTCCAAAATAGAAGCACTTTCAACGTCAAATCCTGGAAGTGCTTATACTGGTACACGGAGGACGAAATAAACACCGTGGTTATTGAGGTCAAGTTCATATTTATAGGCATACATATTTTTTTTAGATATTTTTAACAGAAATTTGTCTAAGAAATTTGTATAATTTTATATTATGGTATAATTTGGAGTTTCATTGGAATGCTGTATACAGTGGCGTAGCAAGGATTTTCGGGCCCATGTGCCAAACTTATTAGTGGGACACTTTGTTAGTCTTTAGGCTACAACGGAGTTAAAACATGGACATCAAAAAATATGACTGCTACTTACAAGGTAGGGGTTTTAATAATTACACCTCATTTCATAATATCAATATTATGAACAAATAATGTTATTAAACCCTCATAGACATTTAAATCTCCTTCCCTGACCACGACGCCGGTGCTATATTTCTCGGGACATTAATTGCTGGGTTGCGGGTTTGTCCACACTGCTACTTAGACGTCCCAGGACGTGCTGTATGAAAGTCTTGAGTGTACGTTAATCACCCATCGTAATCCTGACATTGAACACCTATCGGCGACCGGAGTAACTGGTTAGTGTTTGATGTCATCCGTCCACAAAAAGCGTTGGAAGGCCGACCCTGTTGCAGGTAAAGCGTTGAATCAAGTAGTACCCACAGAAAGCCCAATCGACGATCACATGCACTCAGCTATCTGATTGGAAACCTCGGGGTACCACTTATTCGATTTAATCATCGACTTTTAGTATCCCTCTGTGGTCAAACAGCATGTGGGCTTATCATCTCTGGTCAAAAAGCATCTATAATCGTAAAACTTAAGAATGTAAGATTCTATTAATTTTTAAAAATATCTGCCGCATTTATTATTAAATAAAATTTTACAGACGTTGACATAAAATATTTCCGTCTATGTATGTATATAGGCACGTTAAAACTCAAACATGCACGCACACAACACACGCACATTGCCATAATCCTCATTTGTAAGCGATCTGTGTGTAGTTTTCTGTGTGCGAAAATTTTTTTCTTGTGTTTTCTGTGTGCGCACATTCATCTTTGCACATTTTTCTGTGTACGCAATTTTCTCTTTGAGTATTTTTTTCTATGCGCAAATTTCTGTTTGCGCTTTATCTGTGTGCGCATGTTCTATTTGCGCATTTTTCTGTGTGCGTTATTTTCTGTTTGCGCCTTTTTCTGTGTGCGCTAATTTCTGTTTGCGCATTTTTCCGTTGCGCATCTTTCTGGGAACCGGTGCAAGTAGCGCTACAATTAATGATAACTTGGATCGACAACCGAAATGTGATTAAAGCTAAAATAATAGTAAAACATAAAAATTGGACAGTTTGTGTAAACACTGTCCTTGTCAGTTATACAAATAAATCAATTATGTCTTGTAACAATGTGTGTAAATCTAACGGATATATATATATATATATATATATATATATATATATATATATATATATATATATATATATATATATATATATATATATATATATATATATATATATATGTGTGTGTGTGTGTGTGAATATATGACATTGAGTTCTTACTACCAACTTGTACAGCGCAGCCCTCCAAGACGAAGCGTCATTAGTCATCACACAAAAATACACATGCTTGGCTGTGCTCTCGTTTGCTTCAACGTCTGTCATGGCCTCGACCTTGAACTTAGCCCTACTGGCACTAGACAGATGCCTATCGATCTCCTATCCCTTCCACTACAAAAAGTGAGTAGATCTTTAATTTATCCACAACGAAAAGTGAGTAGATCTTTAATCCATCCATTACAAAAAGTGAGTAGATCTTTAATCCATCCACTACAAAAAGTGAGTAGATATTTAATCCATCCATTACAAAAAGTGAGTAGATTTTTAATCCATCCATTACAAAAAGTGAGTAGATCTTTAATCCATCCATTACAAAAAGTGAGTAGATCTTTAATCCATCCATTACAAAAAGTGAGTAGATCTTTAATCCATCCATTACAAAAAGTGAGTAGATCTTTAATCCATCCACTACAAAAAATGAGTAGATCTTTAATCCATCCATTACAAAAAGTGAGTAGATCTTTAATCCATCCATAACAAAAAGTGAGTAGATCTATAATCCAAACATTACAAAACGTGAGTAGATCTTTAATCCATACATTACAAAAAGTGAGTAGATCTTTAATCCATCCACTACAAAAAGTGAGTAGATCTTTAATCCATCCATTACAACAAGTGAGTAGATCTTTAATCCATTCATTACAAAAAGTGAGTAGATCTTTAATCCATCCACTACAAAAAGTGAGTAGATCTTTAATCCATCCATTACAAAAAGTGAGTAGATCTTTAATCCATCCATTACAAAAAGTGAGTAGATCTTTAATCCATCCACTACAAAAAGTGAGTAGATCTTTAATCCATCCATTACAAAAAGTGAGTAGATCTTTTATCCATCCATTACAAAAAGTGAGTAGATCTTTAATCCATCCATTACAAAAAGTGAGTAGATCTTTAATCCATCCATTGCAAAAAGTGAGTAGATCTTTAATCCATCCATAACAAAAAGTGAGTAGATCTTTAATCCATACATTACAAAACGTGAGTAGATCTTTAATCCATACATTACAAAAAGTGAGTAGATCTTTAATCCATCCACTACAAAAAGTGAGTAGATCTTTAATCCATCCATTACAACAAGTGATTAGATCTTTAATCCATTCATTACAAAAAGTGAGTAGATCTTTAATCCATCCACTACAAAAAGTGAGTAGATCTTTAATCCATCCATTACAAAAAGTGAGTAGATCTTTAATCCATCCATTACAAAAAGTGAGTAGATCTTTAATCCATCCACTTCAAAAAGTGAGTAGATCTTTAATCCATCCATTACAAAAAGTGAGTAGATCTTTAATCCATCCATTACAAAAAGTGAGTAGATCTTTAATCCATCCACTACAAAAAGTGAGTAGATCTTTAATCCATCCATTACAAAAAGTGAGTAGATTTTTAATCCATCCACTACAAAAAGTGAGTAGATCTTTAATCCATCCATTACAAAAAGTGAGTAGATCTTTAATCCATCCACTACAAAAAGTGAGTAGATCTTTAATCCATCCATTACAAAAAGTGAGTAGATCTTTAATCCATCCATTACAAAACGTGAGTAGATCTTTAATCCATCCATTACAAAAAGTAAGTAGATCTTTAATCCATACATTACAAAAAGTGAGTAGATCTTTAATCCATCCATTACAAAAAGTGAGTAGATCTTTAATCCATCCATTGCAAAAAGTGAGTAGATCTTTAATCCATCCATAACAAAAAGTGAGTAGATCTTTAATCCATACATTACAAAACGTGAGTAGATCTTTAATCCATACATTACAAAAAGTGAGTAGATCTTTAATCCATCCACTACAAAAAGTGAGTAGATCTTTAATCCATCCATTACAACAAGTGATTAGATCTTTAATCCATTCATTACAAAAAGTGAGTAGATCTTTAATCCATCCACTACAAAAAGTGAGTAGATCTTTAATCCATCCATTACAAAAAGTGAGTAGATCTTTAATCCATCCATTACAAAAAGTGAGTAGATCTTTAATCCATCCACTTCAAAAAGTGAGTAGATTTTTAATCCATCCATTACAAAAAGTGAGTAGATCTCTAATCCATCCATTACAAAAAGTGAGTAGATCTTTAATCCATCCACTACAAAAAGTGAGTAGATCTTTAATCCATCCATTACAAAAAGTGAGTAGATCTTTAATCCATCCACTACAAAAAGTGAGTAGATCTTTAATCCATCCATTACAAAAAGTGAGTAGATCTTTAATCCATCCACTACAAAAAGTGAGTAGATCTTTAATCCATCCATTACAAAAAGTGAGTAGATCTTTAATCCATCCATTACAAAAAGTGAGTAGATCTTTAATCCATCCATTACAAAAAGTAAGTAGATCTTTAATCCATACATTACAAAAAGTGAGTAGATCTTTAATCCATCCACTACAAAAAGTGAGTAGATCTTTAATCCATCCATTACAAAAAGTGAGTAGATCTTTAATCCATCCACTACAAAAAGTGAGTAGATCTTTAATCCATCCATTACAAAAAGTGAGTAGATCTTTAATCCATCCATTACAAAAAGTGAGTAGATCTTTAATCCATCCATTACAAAAAGTGGGTAGATCTTTAATCCATCCATTACAAAAAGTGAGTAGATCTTTAATCCATCCATTACAAAAAGTGATTAGATCTTTAATCCATCCATTACAAAAAGTGAGTAGATCTTTAATCCATCCATTACAAAAAGTGAGTAGATCTTTAATCCATCCATTACAAAAAGTGAGTAGATCTTTAATCCATACATTATAAAAAGTGAGTAGATCTTTAATCCATCCATTACAAAAAGTGAGTAGATCTTTAATCCATACATTATAAAAAGTGAGTAGATCTTTTATCCGTCCATAACACTAATGCTTTGGTTACAGAAACTTAAGTAGACTTCAACTAATTAATCAAATACAATTTTGATCTGTAAAAATAGTTTGTGAAGTAGCCTACCTACTTGATGTGTGGATAACGAAAACAAGAAACATTTATCTAAGGATCAACAGCAAAAGGCAGAGTCTAGTTGCTTACAAAGTCTCCTTACATTCCCAACGCCCACGCCTTTTGCTTGGCATAACCTCTTCATCAGAGCTTCTTCCAGGCATCTCTTTGAGCCCCCCCCCCCCCCCCCCTCCGAAAAAAGTCTACCGCACCCCGAACGAAATGGATATATATATATATATATATATATAGTAAACATATACTTTTACTAGTGGTTAGGGTTAGGAAAATATTGACCACCCCCCCCCCCCCCCGAAAATATCAAGTGCAACCCCCCCCCCCCCCCGGAGAAAAAAGTCTGGAAGAAACACTGCCCTTCACTTAGTAAACTAGTTTTCAATATACCAGTTACTTATTATTTAATTAGGTCTACAAATGTTAATTATGATATCCACAAAGAGAATTAAATAAAATTAATGTATGAAGCTTTTTTCATTTGTATCCGTTGGTGACAAGACTTGTATTCGATCTTTTTGTTTTGACGTGAATTTCTTTCTTTCTGACGCTGCTGACTCTAGTCGTGACGTCAGACGACGTACAGCGTTTATCATCATTGGAGTCTGGGCGTGCTCGCTCGTGTACGGACTTCTGCCGATGGCCTTCAACAGGTACTCACCTGACCAGAAATGTCTGCTCATGGTGCAGGTCAGTACTCGCTTGAACTAAATTTTAAAGGTACTGTCCAGCCTTTGATAGATTTCCATAAAGGACAACTGTGCGCTCGACCGGGAACGGACATTGCTATTGTATCGCTTAGTTTGCTTGGAGCTTTACAGTTTTCCTTTTATATGCTGAGTATGTTTGTTACGTTTTATTTAACTATTCCAGGCCGAAGTCTGGTACGTCCGTTACCTGACGACAGTTCTCAGTTTCTCTGGTATTTCACTCAGTATCGTCTGCTACTGCATAATTTGGTGGGTCTTCCACGATAACTACAATACTCTCAGAACTTCAGCACGTAAGTTTGGTTTAACATAAGTTTAGCACGTAAGTTTGGTTTAACAGAAGTTTAGCACATTAGTTTGGTTTAACAGAAGTTTAGCACGTAAGTATGGTTTAATATATGGCTACAGGACATTACCCACTGGAAATCCCCCCCGGACATTTCCCCCCCCCCCCCTTCGTATTTACCCCCCGGAGCAATTACCCCCGCCCCCCCCCCCCCCCGGGGAATTACCCCACCCCCCCTCTCAAGTTAGAATCCTAACTCTAACTAGAATTCTATACCTTTATACTACTTTAACTTTAATCCAAACCTTAAGAAAAAGACCAAAACCTAAGCACCCACCTTAGCCTAAAACTTCACACAAAACCAAAACCAACGCTAGACACAACCCTAACCCTAACCATTACACTAGCTCTAACCCTAACCCTAGCCCTAACCCTAACCCTAGCCCTAATCCTAGCCCTAACCCTAACCCTAACCCTAGCCCAACACCTAACCCTAACCCTAAACCTAGCCCTAACCCTAACTCTAACCCTGTCCGGGGGGTAATGTCCTACTGGGCGGGGGGGGGGGGGGTAATTGACAGGGGGGGGGGGTAATTACTCTGGGCGGTAATGTCGGGGGGAAATGTCCGGGGGGGTAATTGACAGGGGGGAAATGCCCTGTTCCCTTAATATATAACTTGGCTTAATCATAGCACATAACATTATCACGTTATCTTAAAAACATTTAAGGAAGATTTGTAATTTACAACGTTAAAGCTATAAATAAACTGTAGAAGTAAATTATGGGCTTGTCGATTTGAAATAGATTATCAGATCTACTACAAGAACAATGTTTGTCTTTCAAGTTGGATGCAAATATTTTTACTTTCTCGTATATACGAAGTATAGAGAAAGTCTGGTAATCGTGAAGAAAATCGAAATTTTTGCAAATCTCGACGTTTTACACCTCCCTGAATAGGAAAAACATAGTTTTGCAATCTTGTCCGTATGTCTGTGTGTGTGTATGTGTGTGTGTATGTGTGTGTGTCTGTAAACACGATAACTTGAGTACCGTTACAGATAGGTTGTTAAATTTCATACATAAGTATTATTTCATATTTTTCAACGATTTCCGATAAAAGGAAGGGGAAATTTTTCTACTTTCAATTTTTCAAAAGTCTATAACTTGAGTACTATTTCAGATAGGTAAATGAAATTTCACAACCAATTCAAATATTTAATTCTCTGTCTTCTGTTAAATTTTGAGTAACTTCCGTGGGCCTTAAGTAGTAATTTACTCTATTTCCGATTTTGCAACAAACGCATATAATTTTATAAAGTACTAATAATATTCCGTATTACTATACACATTTTATTTAGCGTTTACTTGGTGTGCAATTCTTTTTTCTACGAGATTCTATTCTAGTTTAAAAAGTTTAAGTAATTAAAATTTGATTTAAAATATTGTCTATATCCCGAGTTGCTATCCCCCGTAGTGTCCTATTTGAATCGTAAATAAAGTATCTGTTCAAGTTCAGTGCTTGTCATACTTTTACAGTTTGAAATATTTATAATTGTAACTGTTAGGTGTAAAACAATTATCTTTGTACTTTCAGATAAACATAATCGGACATTTCCGTACAGACGCTATCCCCACTTCAGCAGAAAACGGCAAATAATATTTGGTTTAAAAAATGTGAATCGTCTTTTGATAGAACGGATGATACCTTCGGAAATTCTCAAGGAACAAATAGTGGTCTCTGACTCTGGAATAAACGTTGATTCAGATCTACCACTCACAAACTCGCAAGATGCCCGGGTCAAGGACGAAAGGCGAGCTTCAAGACCCTGCTATCACACGTCACTTCCGGCAAACTTGCATCAACACGGACAGCCTAAAACTTGCATGAGAACATTTTGTCGAAGACACGAATACTTCAATTTAAGGCAGAATTCGGGAGTGGAAGACGACAAGTACCTATCGCCTAGATGTGGTTTTGTTTTCATTCACGCCCCAGAGGTTTCACAGAGTCTGCGGCCAGCTGTTAGATCCGTCACTCACCCCGTGTTAAATGCCAGCAACAAAAACACTCGGACCTCTTCAGATCCTCGGCACTGTGGCAGTAGCTATCGTCCAGTCAACAATTGGGTTGCCTACAGCTGTACAAGCAAATGTAATGTCCTAGTAGAAAATCCAAACCTTGCAAATAGTTGTAACCTTTGTGACCTTTGCTCTTGGCCTCCAGTTGACTGCAAGCAAGGCCACATACGTCTAGAACCTTGCAATGTTTACCATCGTCCACCGGGGTCTAAGTCACGTCTACACACCAGGAAGTCATTAACAGAACCGTGCCTTGCCCGAACATCATGTAACATACACTATTTACCAACACACGGCAACGAAGAGCATTCACCCGCTACACTCAAGGACAGATACGATCTATGTCATTTTAAAGAACATTGTGTGCTGGGCTTGAGACAATGGCGAAGCATGCCCATAATTAGCACAAACAAAAACGATAGCGACAGATCGTGGCCTATAAATTACCAGCCAAAGAAAATAATAGCATACAATTACGTATCAGGTAGCGCACCAATCTATTTTAAGCCAACTGATCAGATTCAGATGGAAACGAATTCTGAACTGAGCATTCAGAACAGTAAAGAAACCGTTAGGCTGAATTATTCAATGCCATCTTTACATTTTCACTTTCAACCGTTAGCTACGTTGTGTTCAGCAGATGAGATTGATAGCATCACAACATTCCGTACCCATAAACAAGCTTTAACGTGCAGACCTCTAACCAAATCTAGAACTCTAGAGGATTTTGGAGACAAGCTCTCACCAATGAGAGCTGAATGCAGATTCTATCATTCCAATATATATGAACAGGCACTAAATCCTAAAAACTTAGCGGACCACCTACAAAGACACTCTTCAAGACATTCGTCTCTAAAGATATACTTACCCAACCAGCAACCAAAAAACAGTAAATCTATTAGCTCTGGTTCTCAGCGATCTGTAGATGAGATCTCGCGAGAACCTCGGAACAGTCCTCCGAGAATTTACACTGAGCCTTTCGTGTCTCGAAAACTTGTGGAGAAAAATTTGTCCAAGTCTAGCACGCGTCTGCTAAAAACGATATTCCTGACCCAAGTTGTGTTCATCGTCTGCATGTTGCCAGGTTTTTTCCTCTGTCTCCTGTACGGCCTTGTCAACATGCCAAATTGGGTTATCAACTGGGCGCCTTTCATCGCCTTCCTCAACTCTGGCATGAACGTTTTTATTTACGCTGGCCACAACCGGAAGTACCGCACAGCCATTTTTTCTGTGCTGCACTTCCGGTGTGCTGGGCAAAAACACAATAACTCGCCTTAGTCTGTTTTGTGAAAAACATATTTGTTTATGTGTACCTAAAATCGAAATATTATGTTCCATTTTAAAAGTAACAATAATATGTCTTGAAGGGGCCGTCCATACATAATGTCATACTTTCGGGATATATAGGCCTACATAGCCTATTTGTGGGTGTCTGTCAAAAGGAATAGGAAAGTAGGTGATTTTGATTTTAATTTGCTTCCACGAGTAGGGGATGAAGGGTGGGGAGTAAGAAAGTATGAAGTCACGTATTGCCATTATACAAAGTAATTTTCCTATCGGATTTTAACTTTTGCATGTTTCTAAAATTGTTTTATAATTGTTAATTAAAAGAATGCTAATTATTGTACCTTACTATTGAGCGAGGTCAGTTAATATAGTAGAGAGTAATGGATGTGACGTTATTGCATAGAGATATAGGATTTTGATGACTAATCAGTACTGCGGTAGGGGTTTAAATGTGTGACGACATATATGGATGGTCCTAATTTGTGTAATTATTAAATTTTATACCTGCCAACTTTACATTTACGCCTTGACCAGACCTGTAATAAAAAATTGCATGCTTGAATCCTAAAATTACACTTTTGCCTTAAACATAGATAGCAGTTAGTATTCACTGATGTTGACTGATTGCTCAAACATTTTCCATGATTGTGCTTTGTATTAAAAAAAAAACTTTAAATTATGTGTTTTATTATTTTACAATTAAATATGAAATATAAAAGTGTCGCAGGTGTGTCGGGTGTGAAAACCAGGCAATAATTACCGAATAAATGTTCAGCTAAGTATGCTTGAAACAAGGTAAATATTTGAAAAACACTACATAGCATTTATTTTTTTCAGGCTGGCCTAGAGGCGTAGCGAGGGGGGAGGGGCGTGGGGTGCGGACCGCACCGGGTGACACCATTTAGGGGGGGGGGGTGACACCAAGGCAAAAAATAGCAAAATATATACAGAAAAATGATATTTCCACTTATTTAAGTGATTAATTAGAGTGAGTTACATACTTTTTTAAGAGCAAAGTTGACAAATCCTGACAAGGGTGAAGACGGGAGGGGGGGGGGGGGGGGGTGGGGCTGACATCATGACGTAAACCTGCTAATGATAGAGAAAACGAGCTACATCAAGCTGTATTTATAACCGTGGGGGTGGTAGGGGGAAGTGGGGGGGTGTAACATTAACTAAACGTTGCAAAATATGCCCAAACAATCAAGTCATAGATTTTAGAAATTACATTCCAGAATAATTAAGCAAACACTGATTAGCAGAGCAGGAGCCGCAACTGTGAGTTTTAATTACCTGAGATAAAAAAAAACTGGGGACCGCCCCATGGTAAACAGCTCCCACGACAACCCCCGGACGTTTAATTTGTTCTAGAACTTTCGATAAAGCCGATTATACAGAGGTAAAATCAATGCTCTTATTTCTAACAGTGCCTTCTCTGGACACGCTGAATCTAAAAATAGATCTCCGATAACACTACCTCTAGAAAATAGATCTCTAATACCAATCTCTCTAAAAATAGATCTCTAATACCAATCTCTCTAAAAATAGATCTCTAATACCAATCTCTCTAAAAATAGATCTCTAATATCAATCTCTCTAGAAAATAGATCTCTAATACCAATCTCTCTAAAAATAGATCTCTAATACCAATCTCTCTAGAAAATAGATCTCTAATACCAATCTCTATAGAAAAAAGATCTCTAATACCAATCTCTCTAGAAAATAGATCTCTAATACCAATCTCTCTAGAAAATAGATCTCTAATACCAATCTCTCTAAAAATAGATCTCTAATACCAATCTCTCTAAAAATAGATCTCTAATACCAATCTCTCTAAAAATAGATCTCTAATATCAATCTCTCTAGAAAATAGATCTCTAATACCAATCTCTCTAAAAATAGATCTCTAATACCAATCTCTCTAGAAAATAGATCTCTAATACCAATCTCTATAGAAAATAGATCTCTAATACCAATCTCTCTAGAAAATAGATCTCTAATACCAATCTCTCTAGAAAATAGATCTCTAATACCAATCTCTCTAAAAATAGATCTCTAATACCAATCTCTCTAGAAAATAGATCTCTAATACCAATCTCTATAGAAAATAGATCTCTAATACCAATCTCTATAGAAAATAGATCTCTAATACCAATCTCTCTAGAAAATAGATCTCTAATACCAATCTCTCTAGAAAATAGATCTCTAATACCAATCTCTCTAGAAAATAGATCTCTAATACCAAACTCTATAGAAAATAGATCTCTAATACCAATCTCTCTAAAAATAGATCTCTAATACCAATCTCTCTAGAAAATAGATCTCTAATACCAATCTCTCTAGAAAACAGATATGTGCTACCACTACCCTAGAAAATACTACAGCTGATACTTTTTAAAAATCTCATCACATGATTCTTATAATTATTTCTGTAATATATTCATTTTATATTTGTCATAAATGTAATGCTTTAATCTTTTTGTTTAAAATCTAGCAAGATTTTTTATCGATTTTTAAAAATTTAAATTAAAAAAAAATATAAAATGTCCAGATTTTCGATGAAAAACTATTGTTAAGATAAACGATTACGTGGCGTGTTGACCACTAGACGGTGCAGAGGGAGGGAGGGGGAGGGTTGTTTAGCCAAACTACATTTGATTCAGAGATTTGTTGTAATTTTTAAACAAAACGGGAGTGATCTCCCCTAAACTTTTTCGCATATTCTTTTACAACACTACGGGGGATGGCAACTCGGGATATGGATATGATTTTTAATACATTTTTACTTTCTGGTATACAATTTTGTCCGTATGTGTGTGTGTGTGCGTGTTTGTCTGTAAACACTATAACTTGAGTACCGTTACAGCTAGGTGGATGAAAATTCATATATTAGTATTATATCAAATTTGTAGATCAGTACCGACTGTTCCGCGATATCCGATATACGGAAGTGGATCTTGTTCTAATTTCAATTTTTCAAAAGCCTATAACTTGAGTACTAGTAACTTACGCTATTTCAGATTTCTCAAAAAAAAACCGCATGTGAATTTATAAAGTACAAATAATATTTCGCACTATTATGCACATTTTATTTTAGCTTTCACTTTGTGTGCAATTCTTTTTTTTTACGAGATTCTATTCTATTTTTAAAAGTTTAAGTAATTAAAAATGGATTTAAAATATTGTCTATATCCCGAGTTGCCATACCCCGTAGTGTTATATAAGAATATACGAGAGGTGAGATCATTCACGGTATATTAATTACTTAAACATTTTAAAATAGAATAGAATCGCGTATAAAAAATTATCACCAAGCTAACGCCAAACAAAATGTGTATAATAGTGCGGAATATTATGAGTACTTTATAAATTCACAATGCATTTTTTGAGAAATCGGAGATAGCGTAAGTTACTACTTCCGGTTAGCTGAAATTACTCAAAATTTGACAAAAGACAGAAAATTAGATCTCGTATTTACATGTGAAATTTCGTTTATTTATCTGAAATAGTTCTTAAGTTATACGCTTTTGAAAAATTGAAAGTATAATTGGTTCCACTTCCGGTTACCGGAAATTGCTAAAAATTTGATATAATACTTATGTATAAAATTTCATCAACCTAGCTATAACGGTACTTAAGTTATCGTGTTCACTGATACACATACACACATACATACACACATACATACACACATACACACCGAGACATATGGACACAATAGAGCTTGTAAGTAGGTCACAACTTCTCGTTCACGTACTTGCCAGCTAGAAGATTTCGAGACTTAAAAACCCTATTGCAAAACTATGTATTCCCACTCAGGGATTACAATATTTCCTTTATACTACGTATACAAGAAAGTAAAAAAGCAGTAAAATTGAGGAATCATTCTTTGAATCGGTCCTCTTAAAGATTTAATGTAGGCCTATATATTATAGAATAAAATTGATTGCGTAGTGTCATTTAACTAAATGAATAGTGCAACCGGAAAAAAATGTCATCTTGGGTTTGTTATGATCATGAAGAGGAGAAAAAATGACTGAAAAAAAACCCCAAATCAAACATTGTGAAATAGTCCTAGAGAGCTTATAACGTTTTAAATACATTTACTCTCAGACCCAAATTGTTACTCCCACAACACTCACCCAGAATACCTAAACTTCCGGATAAAGAGTTGTATCTACAACTTTTTTTTTTGGTAAATCTGTCTGGATTTGTTAAGTATCGCTTCAAAATCTAAAGTGCACAGGCAAGTCAAGATTTGATCGTAAGTTGTAGTCTAAAGTAATACAAATGGTATGGCCATTATTTTAAGCTTATTTAAAAAACCAAAAAAAAAAAAGGTCGCATAGCTTAGCCATCTGAAAGCTAAAGCTTTATCTGCGAAGTCTTTAGGAATAATCATAATAGTGGAGCTCAGCGGGAAGTTTCGAAGGTTTCATTAAATATTTCAATAAATTATGTGTGCGGTGTTATTAAAGTAAATGTAGTTACAAACATTTGATGGTTTGGTTTTGATCAGACTTACTGAAAATTTGTGATAGATTTATTTGATTTTTTAGTACTTCCAGCGTCTAGACAAAATTTTAAAAAAATTGTTTCATTTTGTAATTAAACAAAACAAAATAAAATAAAAAAGTTTCTAATTTAAAAAAAAAATGAAAATATAAATAAAGATGGCCTTAATAGTCTAGTTAATGTGTTTTGAAGTCATGTCCTAGTAGATTTATCATGTCCCCGAGTACAGTCCATATTTAGCTACATGATTCGTTGAGAATAATCAATACGACAAAAGGTCAGAATTTAGTTGTTTGGGGGTCATCCATAAATGAACTCACGCTTTTTGATCATTTTTACCTCCCCCCCTCTACTCAGTCACACGTCGCCACAAAAAGCCAGACCCCCCCCCCTAAAATGACGTCACACCTCAGCCTACAACCCCCCCCCCCCTCCAAATTGCAGATGAATTTTTTTTTAAAACATCGATATTTTTCTAAAATCTTGTCTGAACTCTGTCAAAATAGAGTATTTTAATCAATTCCTATTACAATTTATTAAAATAATTTTCTAAAACGCAAAATAACGGCTACAATTAGTTTTATAACATTGCCTTTTTACAATGCAAAAGTGTGACGTCGCACCATCTTAACGCCCCCACCCCCCTCATCACACACAGTCACAAAATTACGTCTGAAGTGGTCTTTATTTACATATATTGACCAATGGTGTCTGTAGTGGTCTTTATTTACATATCTTGACCAATGGTGTCTGAAGTGGTCTTTATTTACATATCTTGACCAATGGTGTCTGAAGTGGTCTTTATTTACATATCTTGACCAATGGTGTCTGAAGTGGTCTTTATTTACATATCTTGACCAATGGTGTCTGTAGTGGTCTTTATTTACATATCTTGACCAATGGTGTCGGAAGTGGTCTTTATTTACATAGCTTGACCAATGGTGTCTGTAGTGGTCTTTATTTACATATCTTGACCAATGGTGTCTGTAGTGGTCTTTATTTACATATCTTGACCAATGGTGTCGGAAGTGGTCTTTATTTACATATCTTGACCAATGGTGTCTGAAGTGGTCTTTATTTACATATCTTGACCAATGGTGTCTGAAGTGGTCTTTATTTACATATCTTGACCAATGGTGTCTGAAGTGGTCTTTATTTACATATCTTGACCAATGGTGTCTGTAGTGGTCTTTATTTACATATCTTGACCAATGGTGTCTGAAATTGTCTTTATTTACATATCTTGAACAATGGTGTCTGTAGTGGTCTTAATTTACATATCTTGACCATTTGTGACATTTGTAATATTATTTGTGTACTCTAATCGTGATAATTCTAACTTCAATTGTCACGATGATTGTACACAATTCATCAACAGAAGTGCATGCAGCTCACACTGAAGGCCCGCTGCTGTAGCCCACATTGTAGGCCCGCCACTGTAGCCCACACTGAAGGCCCGTCACTGTAGCCCACACTGAAGGCCCACCGCTGTAGCCCACACTAAAGGCCCGCCACTGTAGCCCACACTAAAGGCCCGCCACTGTAGCCCACACTGAAGGCCAACCGCCGTAGCACCATGCGACAGTGTTACCTCAACCAAGAAACTGACGGCATCCGCCAAAAGTGAGTAGATGCTTTAGTATCTGTGTGTTTGTTTGTGTGTGTGTTTGTGTGTGTGTGTATTCAGATGTACCTCACCACACAATGTCTGAAACATCAACTGTAGCAGCTACAGTTAGCTGATTGTTCCCAGACCACCAAGACTAGACTACCCAGAATAGACAGACTACACAGACAGACATTCCAGACAGACTACCCAACCTCAAACACCACCTACAGACTTGCAGGACAACACACCCAGAAACAACACCATTGATGTGTCAGCTGATAAGACCCGGCCGAATAATTTAAAGCTTCTTATCTTCTAAACATTAGACATCCTCCTACCCCTCACCCAATCAAAGGCCCAAAGATTAAATGGCGACAAGAAGAAACTGCCTACTGTCAATGCCATGTTGGAAATATGACAAATACCTGCGGGTACCCGCCGATAACAGATCCTTTTACACTTTACCAGAAAACAACATTGTTCATCATCACTTTTCCTTTGTAACCCATGGGGAGCAGAGGGCTGCAGTTACACTTTCTAGCGGACTCGGTTTTGGGCTGCTCCCCTTATCAGTGCCCACGTGAGCCCAGCGATCTTTGCCTCTCCCTCTACCGTTCTTTTCCACGATATCTTTGGCCGACCCACTTTCCTTTTTCCCTGGGGATTCCAGTCCTTAGCATTGTTTGCAATAGTTCCTTCTTCTCTTCTTAGCGTTTGACCAATCCATCCCAATTTACTGGCCTTGATATCCTTATCTATTGGCTGCTGTTTTTTTTTTATTTTGCAACAAGTCTTTGTTTGGTATTTTGTATGTCCATCTTATTTAAGTATATGTCGTAAGTATTTATTTGCAAACGACTGTAGCCTATTTGTATGCCTTTGTAACCCTCTAATTCCCTGAAATTATAACACTTTTCTCTGCGTTTTGCCTCTTATTACACTAGATTCTACCAATATTAAATTATCCATCATTTGACGACTATTTGACCACAATTTTCCCACCAATTGACCATCATTTAACTGCCAGTTTGACCACGGTTTGACCACATTTGTACCACCCAGCATCTACGAGAAGTGGTTAAGACGAAGACTGAACTACGCAACCATCCGTGAAACCGGAAACCACGCGGCGCCAGACTTCATACACACCATCATCCATTCTGGGAACTGCCGCAGCCACGTAGCCAGGTAAGCTAATAGTACACTTGAGCTAATGTGAAAAGAGAGATAAGGGACAGGTAAGATAGGAGACAGGTGACACAGGGGACAGCTGAGATATGGGAAAGGTAAGTTTATGGACAGGTGAGATAAGGGGCAGGTGAGACAGGGGACACCTGAGATAGGTGACAGGTGAGATAATAAGACAGGTAAGATAAGGGATTTGTGAGCAAATAGGAGAGGTGAGATAAGGGACAGCTGAACAAAGGTGACAGATGAGCTTGTGGGCTTGTGAGTTAGAGGACAGGTGAAGCTGACAGATAGCTACGTTATGGGTTCAAATGCTCTACTTGAGAAAATGTCGTAACAACAATTCTTTTCCCAGGTATTTATCTTTCAATGCTTTGAAGTTATGTAACACTTTATGCTAACACGCGCAGTCTCGTTCTGTCTCGCAGTGAAATCCGAGACAAGATGTGGAACAGGAACAAATATCCAAACTCCGACTTCTTCCATCACGGGATGGTGGCCTACAGGTACCCGCCTGTCATCTCAGAGATCATGGACCTGAGGTTCAACGAGACCACGCCTTCTAAGTGCAGGTAGGTGGTTTTTGTTTTAGCGAGACCACACCTTCTAAGTGCAGGTAGGTGGTTTTTGTTTTAGCGAGACCACGCCTTCTAAGTGCATTTAGGTGTCTGTTGTTTTACCGAGCACCACGCCTTCTTGATGCAAGTGGGTGGTTTTTATTTTAGCGAGACCACGCCTTCTTAATGCAAGTGGGTGGCTGTTCTTTCAGCGAGACCACGCCTTCTTAATGCAGGTGGGTGGCTGTTATTCTAACAAACTGCGATGGGTACTTGTGGCCAAAACCCCTATGATCAAAGCACCTGTGGTCAACGCACCTAGGACCCTTAACACACACGATCTGTCTGTTTACAGCTACGGCCGATACAACCAGGACATATTTAACACATACGGTCTGTCTGTTTACAGCTACGGGCCATACAACCAGGACATATTTAACACATACGGTCTGTCTGTTTACAGCTACGGGCCATACAACCAGGACATATTTAACACATACGGTCTGTCTGTTTACAGCTACGGGCCATACAACCAGGACATATTTAACACATACGATCTGTCTGTTTACAGCTACGGCCCATATAACCAGGACATATTTAACACATACGATCTGTCAATTGACGAGATGACCCGGGTGACGAAATGGATGGGCAACCACACCATGATCAACTGCCCCTACCCCCACAGTCATGAGGAGCCCCTTACGTGGAGGCTACGGGAGGAACGACACGAGAAGTCACCTGCGGTCTGTCATGTAAGTGTCAGTGTCACATCGTGTGTCATATTTAAGTGTTAGTGTCACATGCTGTGTCGTATGTCCATGACGGATTCAATGTGTCAGTGTCACATGGTGTGTCGTATGTCCATGACAGATTCAATGTGTCAGTGTCACATGGTGTGTCATATGTCCATGACAGATTCAATGTGTCAGTGTCACACGGTGTGTAATATGTCCATGACAGATTCAACGTGTCAGTGTCACATGCTGTGTCGTATGTCCATGACAGATTCAATGTGTTAGTGTCACATGGTGTGTCATATGTCCATGACAGATTCAATGTGTCAGTGTCACACGGTGTGTCATACTTCAGCGACAGATTCAATGTGTCATTGTCACATGCTGTGTCGTATGTCCATGACAGATTCAATGTGTCAGTGTCACACGGTGTGTCATATGTCAATGACAGATACCGTGTGTTAGTGTCACACGGTGTGTCATATGTCCATGACAGATTCAATGTGTCAGTGTCACATGGTGTGTCATATGTCCATGATAGATTCAACGTGTCAGTGTCACACGGTGTGTCATAATTCAGCGACAGATTCCGTGTGTAAGTGTCACATGGTGTGTCATATGTCCATGACAGATTCAATGTGTCAGTGTCACACGGTATGTCATATGTCCATGACAGATTCAATGTGTCAGTGTTTTATGATACATAAATTGTCAGATATCAGCTGTAGTTTGTGACTACTATCTGGCTCTACGCTCAATTTGATATACTATCCACCCTAATAACAACCCTAATAACAACCCTAATAACAACCCTACTAACAACTATACTATCAACCTAAATAACAACTCTACTTACAACCCTAGTACCAACCCTACTATCATCCCAAATACCAACCATACTAGTAACCTTAGTTATAACCCTACTAATAACCTTACTACCAAGATGTGCTGTCTTAAATCATCTGTTAGAGATATTAAACATCAACGAAATATCAGATAATTTTGACATTTTAAAAATACGATATTTATCGACATTTTATTTTTTATCCTATTTTTAAAAGAAATATTTATAAAAACCTTTATAGCAACAAACTTTTAAATGCACTGAAAATAAGAAATTCAAGCCCGCGTACAAACAACACACAGAGGCTGTGAACTAAATTAAGACTTGTAATAAAATAACTATTATCCATCGCCGATCTTTCTTTTACTCCCCCACCCCCTGCAGTACCCTGCCCGTGTTCACGAGCCCGTGTACCCATCCTGCTGCCAGTTCAAAGACTACGTCTGCAGCTCTGTCTACTGCAAGTACCCCCTCCCAGAGGCGGTCTACAACCCCGGCCCCCTGGGGCACGGTGACGCCCTCGTCAGATGGCATTTCGACCCAATGAAAGGAAAGTGAAAGTAGTTCAAATTGTTTACCATCTTGTAACAAAAAAACTATACCATTTAGTAAAATTATACCATCAGATAAAATTGTCCATCGTTAAATATCTCAGAAGAAATGTTCACTAAAAATAAAAGTAGATCAATACATCGTGATGCTTTTTTGTTTTGTTTTTGATGAGTGAAAGTGTCAGCTATTTCAACTGACGTCACGTGGGAGGGGAGGTGTAGGGTGCCCAGCTCATTGTAGCACATTATTTCTCTTTTTTTAAAACTGTGACGTGGTAGTATTCTATGCCTTAACGAGAGCTTATGTCATTAGGGTCACCGACAAAAGAGCTTGTGTCGTTAAGGTCAACGACAATAGTGCGCATGTCATTAGGGCTACAGACAACATAGCTCATGTTATTAGTGTCACCGACATAAGAGAGATTAGGCCATTAATGTCGCAGATAATCGAGCTCATGTCATTAGCGTTACCGACAAAATAGCTTATGTCGTTAGAATCGCCGACAAGAGAGCTCATGTCATTAAGGTTACCGACAAGAAAGCTCCCATCAAACAATGTCTAAATCTTTTTTAGTGGGATCTCTATTGTTGTGTCTTCTTTTGCTCATGATTCAGGGTACAATGACGGTGCCGATCTCTTCAGATAGTAAATGAGATGGAGGAAACCTAAACGTTTGTGGACAGTTGGTGTTTAGTTGCTAGGAGACCTAAAATTGTGTGGAAAACTTCTTTCCGTCACAGCTATAGATTTTGGAACCGTTAAGTAATATGCCCTGCTTTTACATTGTATCGCATTATAAAAAATAGAGTAAGGTTTGTTTATATAAAGACTTAAATTTTATTTGTATGGTTGCCACAACTTTTACTCTTTCGCATAATGTGAAGTAAATATTAAATACACGCATATTGCTAAAACATATTAAAAGAATCAATGTCAAATACTATTTTCGTATAGATTCTTAGACAAATTAAATACATTTTAATAACAATAGAGTCGAAAAAACTATTTAATCAAAATATTTAATAATTGTGCAGGGGAGGTAATTTAAAAAGATATTCAACTCACGCTAATGGAAATAAAAATGTGAATACAAATTCCGCGGCAGTCCAAGAGGAAATTATTATTGGAATTGTATAATTAGCATGGACTGATAAAGTGCAATACGGTAGATAACCCATGGACATTTTAAATACTGCCTTTTGTTTATTTTATGGATATGTTGGGGTATTATTGTCGTTTTCTAAGTTGAATCAGGCAGGCTGCGTTTTAGAGCACCAGGCTAGACTGTGAACACTATGCGTTTATGTTTTCATTTAAATTGTGTTTATGTTATGCGTGTTGCGTTTACGTTAGCGTTGACGTTTGTGTTTATGTTTGCGTTTTCGTTTGTGCTTTTGCGCTTGCATTTGTGTTTGCGTTTGCGTTTTTGTTTACGTTTGTTTTTTTCTTTTGTGTTTGTATTTGCGTGTTCCATTTGAGTTTTTGTTTGTATTTTTTTGCGTTTGCATTTGTGATTGCATTTTGTTTACGTATGCTTTGTTTTTGTGTTTGCGTTTTTGTTTGTGTTTGAGTTGTGTTTGTGTGTTTTTTTGTGTTTGTGTTCGCATTGTGTTTGACTTTGTGCTTGCGTTTGGGTTTAGTTTTGTTCTATTCCCAAGTTGGTACATTTAAAAAAGATTCACCGTGGTGGAGCACAGGTATGCAGCTAGTGCACGATGTTTTTATAGGTTGGTTACAAGACAAGTAGCAGATTCTGAATGTCGGGACGATGGATCTTGTTTTACATTTTTTAACCACACAAATGATTACCTATAGTATTTCATTTTCTTTATTAAAAAAAATTAAGATTAGCAAAGAACCTTACTGAATAGTGGAAACTTTCCAGTATTTATGTTGTTTTTTCTGTGGCCCATACCAACAAACACACGAATACCCACGCATTTATTTATCACACTTAAACACACACACTTAATTAATCGGGTAGGAATTTTGCTAATTATTCTCTCTTTCAACACTAATCCTAATTAAATTCTAATTTATATTACAAAAATTAATATTTGTATTAATAATATAAATTGACCAAGTACAAAAAGCTGCATATCGGATTCATTGAAATCATTCTGCTTCTTTAATTAAATCAATCTGTAATAACTGAGCTAAAAATCATTTTAAAATGATTTTTAATTATACCTAAATTAAGTTAAAAATAAGTCCGTTTTTACACGCATTTTAGCACTATTTGGAATATTCAAAATCATTAGACCTATTTACATTATTTTAATTAATAAGAACAATGTTCTAAACAGTTTTTATTATTGACGTCGCAAAATTACATTTTAAAAAAAAAATGAATCAGCTATTTTTTTCTTTCTAACGTTTTGCCAATCCTACTTTCTGTCGGTCATTGTGTGTGGTTTTTGCATGTCCTTCTGTCTTAATATGCTCCGCCCAACACCCACTTTATGCGTGTCCTTTCCATTATTTACCTTTACTTAGTCTGGTCTGTATCTCTAAGGGGCAAGGCCGTAGCCAGGTCGGGTGTCACACGGTGCGGCACTTAATGGTGTCATCCCCCAGAAGCGACCCCCCTCCCCTCAAACTTACGATTTGCCCCCGCCCCTCCAATTTTTCTTTATATATTTTGCTATTTTTTGTCTTGGTGTCACCCCCCTAAAATGAGTCACCCGGTGCGGTCCGCACCCCCCCCCCGCCCCCCCCCCCCTCGGTTAACTCTCTTCATATAAGAGAGCTTAAGCTAAATATAGCAGAAATGTGAATTAGCTGTGTACAGTTGTCATGCCCCAATAATATTACCCTGCAAAGTTTCCCGATACCAGTTTTACTTTGTTACATTTTTTAAGGAGATTCCTGGTGTTAGATTGGGAGCTGTTCGCATAGTGAGGTGCATACATGGATGAGAGCCATGAACACTCAATCCAAGCCCCCAAAGACGGATCCGTCCCCTAGAAATAAGAAGTCTGATGTCCTAATGTACGCCTGTGAGGGGGGGGGGGGGGAATAGCGAGGGTAACAAAAGAGAAGATGGCTGGATGAAATCTGGGACAGGACCGGATCATATTTTGCAAATTCACTGAGGGCAGAGTTTCTTTCAGGCATAATTTTGGAGGAGGGGGAGGGGCTCTGCCTCCAGATCAAAATGAAATTTATATACAAAACATACTTTTACCAATGTCCACCCTTCCCCTGAAATTTAAGTCCCCACCCCTGAGAATTTCAAGTACGCCCCCCCCCAAATCAATTATTTATATTTAATTATATTACATTTTCGATAAATAATACCAATATGTGTGATTTTGTGTGTATAATTAGATGTACTAGTCACAGCTTTACTTATTTCCAAGGGTTGTTAACTTTGATGGATGCTAGATTGAAAGAAAACTAGACTTTTGAACATAATTTCTGCATTTTAGACCATGGTATGGCTAACCCAATTGATCATTATCAGTATTTTAGCTGTCCTAAACAATGTAATTATTGGTCTAACAATAAAAAATCAGTATACAGCTTAATTTTCGCGTGATTAGCCATATTTCTTGATAAATGATTTTATTTTTCAATAAATGTACATGAGGCCGTTCGTTGCTAGCGTCCCATTTATGGGAAGGTTTTTAAAAAATCGATATTTAAAAAAGTATTGATTTTAAAAAAAAATCCATAGTCATTCCTTCATTCAGTGCCCAAAATCTAAACCATATCAAAAACTTTTAAAAATTTGAGACCTTCGGTTAATATGGGTGTGCCGCACCGGGTGACACCCGACCTCGCTACGCCACTGCTCGGGTGAAAATACAAGAATACAGTAGACATTTTTTACCAAACAAACCAGGCACACCTTGAAAATTGCGTGACACTCTAATTTGGGCTTTTTTAAAGACAGAGTTTGATCATGGAAGACAATACTTCTTTAAATTGTGTCTCTCCCTAACAGAAAGTAATTTATATATTTCTGCGATTCACAGAGTTTTTTTTTTTTTTTAACTTAGAATCTTTTAGAAAAAACAAAATAAACCAATAGCGATGTACTATTAAAAGCTATTCAACAAAACGTAAAGATTTCAACATTTTACCATTGGAGAAACAAAAGCAGTCTGTCCCTTGGGAAATTAAAGTGTTGGTGATTGGTCTTTTATTTTCACGTGTCATCTTTTTGACAGAATTATGGTGGGCAACGATTGGTGGGTTTGTGATAGAGGCATTGGCTGGATTGTTTACAATATAATTTCATCAAGGTACTCGATAACATCACCACAAACCATCCTCCACAGACCATCTCACCAGAGTACATCTCACCACAGACCATCTCACCATCTCACCACAGACCATCTCACCACAGACCATCTCACCACAGACCATCTCACCATCTCACCACAGACCATCTCACCACAGACCATCTCACCATCTCACCACAGACCATCTCACCACAGACCATCTCACCTCAGACCATCTCACCATCTCACCACAGACCATCTCACCACAGACTATCTCACCACAGACCATCTCACCACAGACCATCTCACCATCTCACCACAGACCATCTCACCACAGACCAGTTCACCAAAGACCATCTCCCCATCTCACCACAGACCATCTCCCCATCTCACCACAGACCATCTCACCACAGACCATCTCACCACAGACCATCTCACCATCTCACCACAGACCATCTCACCACAGACCATCTCACCATCTCACCACAGACCATCTCACCACATACCATCTCACCACAGACCATCTCACCACAGACCATCTCACCACAGACCATCTCACCACAGACCATCTCACCACAGACCATCTCACCATCTCACCACAGACCATCTCACCATCTCACCACAGACCATCTCACCACTGACCATCTCACCATCTCACCACTGACCATCTCACCATCTCACCACAGACCATCTCACCACAGACCATCTCACCACAGACCATCTCACCACAGACCATCTCACCATCTCACCACAGACCATCTCACCACAGACCATCTCACCACAGACCATCTCACCACAGACCATCTCACCACAGACCATCTCACCACAGACAATCTCACCACAGACCATCTGACCACAGACCATCTCACCATCTCACCACAGACCATCTCACCACAGACCATCTCACCACAGACCATCTCACCACAGACCATCTCACCACAGACCATCTCACCATCTCACCACAGACCATCTCACCACAGACCATCTCACCACAGACCATCTCACCACAGACCATCTCACCACAGACCATCTCACCACAGACAATCTCACCACAGACCATCTCACCACAGACCATCTCACCATCTCACCACAGACCATCTCACCACAGACCATCTCACCACAGACCATCTCACCACAGACAATCTCACCACAGACCATCTCACCACAGACCATCTCATCATCTCACCACAGACCATCTCACCACATACCATCTCATCACAGACCATCTCACCACAGACCATCTCACCACAGACCATCTCACCACAGACCATCTCACCATCTCACCACAGACCATCTCACCACAGACCATCTCACCACAGACCATCTCACCACAGACCATCTCATCATCTCACCACAGACCATCTCACCACACACCATCTCACCACAGACCATCTCACCACAGACCATCTCACCACAGACCATCTCTCCACAGACCATCTCACCATCTCACCACAGACCATCTCACCATCTCACCACAGACCATCTCACCACAGACCATCTCAACACAGACCATCTCACCACAGACCATCTCACCACAGACCATCTCTCCACAGACCATCTCACCATCTCACCACAGACCATCTCACAATCTCACCACAGACCATCTCACCACAGACCATCTCAACACAGACCATCTCACCACAGACCATCCCACCATCTCACCACAGACCATCTCACCATCTCACCACAGACCATCTCACCACAGACCATCTCACCATCTCACCACAGACCATCTCACCATCTCGACACAGACCATCTCACCACAGACCATCTCACCACAGACCATCTCACCACAGACCATCCCACCATCTCACCACAGACCATCTCACCACAGACCATCCCACCATCTCACCACAGACCTTCTCACCACAGACCATCTCACCATCTCACCACAGACCATCTTACCACAGACCATCTCACCACAGACCATCTCACCATCTCACCACAGACCATCTCACCACAGACCATCTCACCACAGACCATCTCACCACAGACCATCTCACCATCTCACCACAGACCATCTCACCACAGACCATCTCACCACAGACCATCTCACCACAGACCATCTCACCACAGACCATCTCACCACAGACCATCTCACCATCTCACCACAGACCATCTCACCACAGACCATCTCACTACAGACCATCTCACCACAGACCATCTCACCACAGACCATCTCACCACAGACCATCTCACTACAGACCATCTCACCACAGACCATCTCACCACAGACCATCTCACCACAGACCATCTCACCACAGACCATCTCAACATCTCACCACAGACCATCTCACTACAGACCATCTCACCACAGACCATCTCACCACAGACCATCTCACCATCTCACCACAGACCATCTCACCACAGACCATCTCACCATCTCACCACAGACCATCTCACCATCTCACCACAGACCATCTCACCCAGACCATCTCACCACAGACCATCTCACCACAGACCATCTCACCACAGACCATTTCACCACAGACCATCTCACCACAGACCATCTCACCACAGACCATCTCACCATCTCACCACAGACCATCTCACCACAGACCATCTCACCACAGACCATCTCACCACAGACCATCTCACCACAGACCATCTCACCATCTCACCACAGACCATCTCACTACAGACCATCTCACCACTGACCATCTCACCACAGACCATCTCACCATCTCACCACAGACCATCTCATTACAGACCATCTCACCACAGACCATCTCACCACAGACCATCCCACCATCTCACCACAGACCATCTCACCATCTCACCACAGACCATCTCACCATCTCACCACAGACCATCTCACCCAGACCATCTCACCACAGACCATCTCACCACAGACCATCTCACCACAGACCATCTCACCACAGACCATCTCACCACAGACCATCTCACCACAGACCATCTCACCATCTCACCACAGACCATCTAACCATCTCACCACAGACCATCTCACCACAGACCATCTCACCACAGACCATCTCACCACAGACCATCTCACCACAGACCATCTCACCATCTCACCACAGACCATCTCACCATCTCACCACAGACCATCTCACCACAGACCATCTCACCACAGACCACCTCACCACAAACCATCTCACCACAGACCATCTCACCATCTCACCACTGACCATCTCACCATCTCACCACTGACCATCTCACCACAGACCATCTCACCACAGACCATCTCACCACAGACAATCTCACCAAAGACCATCTGACCACAGACCATCTCACCATCTCACCACAGACCATCTCACCACAGACAATCTCACCACAGACCATCTCACCACAGACCATCTCACCATCTCACCACAGACCATCTCACCACAGACCATCTCACCACAGACCATCTCACCACAGACCATCTCACCTTCTCACCACAGACCATCTCACCACAGACCATCTCACCACAGACCATCTCACCACAGACCATCTCACCACAGACCATCTCACCACAGACAATCTCACCACAGACCATCTCAACACAGACCATCTCACCACAGACCATCTCACCACAGACCATCTCACCACAGACCATCTCACCACAGACCATCTCACCACAGACCATCTCACCACAGACCATCTCACCACAGACCATCTCACCACAGACCATCTCACCACAACCATCTCACCACAGACCATCTCACCACAGACCATCTCACCACAGACCATCTCACCATCTCACCACAGACCATCTCACCCCAGACCATCTCACCACAGACCATCTCACCATCTCACCACAGACCATCTCACCACAGACCATCTCACCACAGACCATCTCACCACAGACCATCTCACCACAGACCATCTCACCACAGACCATCTCACCACAGACCATCTCACCACAGACCATCTCACCACAGACCATCTTACCACAGACCATCTCACCATCTCACCACAGACCATCTCACCACAGACCATCTCACCATCTCACCACAGACCATCTCACCACAGACCATCTCACCATCTCACCACAGACCATCTCACTACAGACCATCTCACCACAGACCATCTCACCACAGACCATCTCACCATCTCACCACAGACCATCTCATTACAGACCATCTCACCACAGACCATCCCACCATCTCACCACAGACCATCTCACCATCTCACCACAGACCATCTCACCATCTCACCACAGACCATCTCACCCAGACCATCTCACCACAGACCATCTCACCACAGACCATCTCACCACAGACCATCTCACCACAGACCATCTCACCACAGACCATCTCACCACAGACCATCTCACCATCTCACCACAGACCATCTAACCATCTTACCACAGACCATCTCACCACAGACCACCTCACCACAAACCATCTCACCACAGACCATCTCACCACAGACCATCTCACCATCTCACCACTGACCATCTCACCATCTCACCACTGACCATCTCACCACAGACCATCTCACCATCTCACCACAGACCATCTCACCACAGACCATCTCACCATCTCACCACAGACCATCTCACCACAGACCATCTCACCACAGACCATCTCACCATCTCACCACAGACCATCTCACCACAGACCATCTCACCACAGACCATCTTACCACAGACCATCTCACCACAGACCATCTCACCACAGACCATCTCACCACAGACCATCTCACCACAGACCATCTCACCACAGACCATCTCACCACAGACCATCTCACCACAGACCATCTAACCACAGACCATCTCACCACAGACCATCTCACCACAGACCATCTCACCATCTCACCACAGACCATCTCACCACAGACCATCTCACCACAGACCATCTCACCACAGACCATCTCACCACAGACCATCTCACCACAGACCATCTCACCACAGACCATCTCACCACAGACCATCTCACCACAGACCATCTCACCATCTCACCACAGACCATCTCACCACAGACAATCTCACCATCTCACCACAGACCATCTCACCACAGACCATCTCACCATCTCACCACAGACCATCTCACCACAGACCATCTCACCACAGACCATCTCACCACAGACCATCTCACTATCTCACCACATACCATCTCACCACAGACCATCTCACCACAGACCATCTCACCACAGACCATCTCACCACAGACCATCTCACCACAGACCATCTCACCACAGACCATCTCACCACAGACCATCTCACCATCTCACCACAGACCATCTCACTACAGACCATCTCACCACAGACCATCTCACCACAGACCATCTCACCACAGACCATCTCACCATCTCACCACAGACCATCTCACCACAGACCATCTCACCACAGACCATCTCACCACAGACCATCTCACCATCTCACTACAGACCATCTCACCACAGACCATCTCACCACAGACCATCTCACCACAGACCATCTCACCATCTCACCACAGACCATCTCACCACAGACCAATCGGTACTAAAGTGACCCACGCTTTTCTTTATAGTAATTTAAATAGTAGTCTATAATTTATTTTCTACTTTTTAGTGCATTATTACATAAAAGCTTGTTATTAAAACGTTTTTTATGAAATTTTGTATGTTTTATCTTTAGAACAGTCTCTGTTGGATTATACGTTTGTTAGATTAAAGTCATATAATTGACATATAATAGCAAATTAGTGTACACATAAGAATACGATATGGGTATTTCGTTGACTGGTGGGTTGTATAGTGAAACAAGCTAGAGGAAACTAACTGGAATCCAACGGACACAACAGAGGAAAGAGGAAGAGAAAAAAGACCAAATAAGTTCTGAAGGTAATCGTTTGAAATAGAGAAGGGGAAGGCTGGATTATTAGGGTTCGCTTTCATAAAATTCAAGTGAGTTGCCGAAGTGTTGCCTACGCATTATACGCATATGCTGCTTAAGAAGCCGAAACGAATGAAAAGAAGAAAATCAACAGTTTCCTTAGAACAGTGTGTTCGATCGAATCGAACCCGAGAGGTTCGGTAATTCAGTCTCAGGGCTTCCGCTGAGGTCAAGACACATATCCGACTCATAGGATTCACAATCGGATTTGTCAGTGTGGACGATACAACTATTAAGAAGGGTTGGTGAATGCGCCATTGGTAGACAGACGCCATTTTGTACAATCTTTCACTTTAAAAGAGTTTAATTTATTTTGCTCTTTTTAATTAGCCTCCTCTATTATTTGATTAAATTTAATTGAAAATTTCAATTAAAGCGCTTATCTGTCTGTAGGGGGAGGGGGTCTATTACATAAAAAATATGATCGCGGGATCCCAGATAATTAATTAGATGACTCAGACAAAAGGACAACGGCACCTTGTCCTGTGATTAAAAACAAAACAATTCTACGCACTTTTGTCCATGCGACCTGTTTAGAGTTTTCTTAAATTAAAGCCATTTCAAGGGCAACAACTGTCAGCTCTCGACCAGACGTAAAACAAAGAGTAAAACGGAAATTTTTTTTTTGAAAAAAAAAGGTTTAAAAAAATGAGTTTGAATCCTTTGAAAATGAATGTTTGTTCAGAGCTTGTTCTGGCTCAGGAAAGTGTGGATGTCCTTAAATGACGTGGTTTTCTTCTGGGGTGGTGGGACGGGGAAGGATTTTATGAAAAATATTTATTTTCGCTTGTTTTAAAAAAAATATTGAATTTTAATGTTAGGTTACAATTTACCCGATGCTAATACGAATTAGCTACAATTTATTTTCAATTTGAGATAGTCTATAACCGTGTTTTCTTTACAGAGCCAGTAGCAATGTTTTAATTATTTGATTTTAAAATAAATGAATGTTTTCTTAATTTCATTATAGATGTTTAGCAATGAATGGTAGATTGAGTCTGAGATATGAAATGAGTTTATGGAAGGGGTTCTGACAGTCTGTGAAGCGTTAAGGGATGGGAAAGTAAATCTGTTGAAACGTTTCTTTGAGAGTACTATCCCATAGAAGAAAGAAAAATCCTGACTTATAAGGTAAACTCTAAACTTCGAAGATAAATAGATCTTTTAAAGTATTTGACAGTTAGTAATTGAGTATTTTCGTTTTAAGACATGCAATTTAGACATTTTGAACACCTTTATTGACATAAATACGCTTGTTGAATGAGAGAGCGAGAGAGAAAAGAGAGAGAGAAAAAGAGAGAGAGATAGAGGGGGGGGGGGGAGTTAGCAGTGTTTCTGCCAGACTTTTTTCTATGTAAATGATATAAATTTCATTTCGTTCGGGGGGGCGGTAAAAATTTTTCGGGGGGGCTTCGCCCCCCCGAAGAGATGCCTGGAAGCAACTCTGCATATGAGGTTTGTCCATAGGGGCTTTATCCAGAGCGGGGCTTTGAACACAGATGGGCTTTGACCACAGCGGGGCATTGACCACAGAAAGGGTTAACCATAATATATATATATAGATTTTAAAATAGAAATTTTAAACTGTTATTTGATTTAAATTTATGATACAATTAATATGTTAGAAAGAAATAATTTCACAATAAAAACAATACGATCAAATCGATCTCTTAAAATCAAAATATGCAAATTAATAAAGATTTAAACGTTAAATTCTATTAATTAATGTATGTGGATCATGTGTAATTTATTCTTAGACGTAAATACCCCCTCACTTTAGAGTTGTTTTATTCAAAATATTTTGTCATGCCATGAGCCAATACATTAGTAGCTCGGACACAGCCCGTTGTCTCTAACATGTAGTATGGGCTGCACAAATGCTTATTGCGGCCAGCCGAAGAAAAAATAAGCAACGTGCTGTGTAGGACCAAAAACGCTATGATTTATAGTTGTTTAAATCATCTTATGGTATATCTATAAAACATGCTTATTTTATTCATTAAGCAAAAAAAACATATTAGGCCCTAGCTCAGATAAAAATCATTATTATTTTCTTAGAATAAGACAAAATCTAATCTAATCTAACCCAAGCTAAACCTGTCTTATAACCCTAAATCAAACCCTTTGCCTAAACCCCTTACAATATCCTCAATTTAGATATAATGCGTTATATTGAGGCACAAGGAACAAAAATCAATTTTTCTTCTTGGGAAAAAAAGTAAAATTTATAACGGAAATTTAACTGTTTTATATAAATAATTTTAAAAGATAATGGAAATTTAATAATCCTTAAAAAGCCCCTATTACTTCCATAGCGTTCAGGTCAGGGGCGGAACTACAGTGCCGCCAGACCCCGCAATGCGGGGGGGGGGGCACGCCATTTAGGGGCCCACAGCCGACCATAATAAAAAATTTATAGTTAAAAAAATAATTTTCTTGCATTTCCTGATCACTGGAATTACTGTAAACCATGTTTTATTTTAGGGTATCCTTTTTTACTTTCTCGTATATACGAAGTATAGAGAAAGTATTGTAATCGTGCAAAAAAAATCGAGATTTTTATAAATCTCGACGTTTTACACCTCACTGATACGGAAAAACATAATTTTGCAATCTTGTCCGTATGTCTGTGTGTCTGTCTGTCTGTCTGTCTGTCTGTGTGTCCGTGTGTAAACACGATTACTTGAGTACAGTTACAGCTAGGTTGATGAAATTTCATATATAAGTATTTTATCAAAATCGTAGATCCGTATCAACTTTTGAGCGATTTCCGATAACCGGAAGTGGTACTTTTTCTACTTTAAATTTTTCAAAAGCTTATAACTTGAGTACTATTTCAGATAGATAAATGAAATTTCACACGTAAGTAAAAGATCTAATTCTCTACCTTCCGTCAAAGTTTGAGTAATTTCCGTTGACCGGAAGTAGTAATTTACGCTACTTCCGATTTCTCAAAAAACGAATGTAAATTTTTAAAGTACTCATAATATTGCACACTACTATGCACTTTTTTATTTGGCGTTCACTTGGTGTGCAATTCTTTTGTCTACGAGATTTTATTCTATTTTTAAAACTTTAAGTATTTAAAATGGATTAAAAATCATGTCCATAGCCAGAGTTCCCATCCGCTGTTATTTTATATAAGAATATTCGAGAAAGTTTAGGGGAGATCACTCCCGGTTTATTTACTTTCTCGTATATACGAAGTATAGAGAAAATATTACAATCGTGACAAAAATCACTTGAAATTTTAACAATTTTCACCATAATTCACCTCATTCCTTCATAACATCCGAAGTATAGAGGACTTATTTTAATCGGGCAAAAATTATCAATCCAGATTTATCAAAATTAAGAGGCTTTATACGTAATCCAGTCTGAAAAACTGGGCTTTGCAGTTCTGTCAGTATGTCTGTGTGTCTGTCTGTGTGTGTGTCTGTGTGTAAACACGATTACTTTAGTACCGTTACAGCTAGGTTGATGAAATTTCGGATATAACTATTTTATCAAAATCGTAGATCCGTATCAACTTTTGAGCGATTTCCAATAACCGGAAGTGATACTTTTTCTACTTTGAATTTTTCAAAAGCCTATAACTTGAGTACTATTTCAGATAGATAACTGAAATTTCACATGTAAGTATAAGATCTAATTCTCTACATTCTGTTAAATTTTGATTAATTTCCGTTGACCGGAAGTAGTAATTTACGCTACTTCCGATTTCTCAAAAAACTAATGTAAATTTTTAAAGTAATAATAATATTACGCACTATTATGCACTTTTTTTTTATTTGGCGTTCACTTGGTGTGCAATTCTTTTGTTTACGAGATTTTATTCTATTTTTAAAACTTTAAGTATTTAAAATGGATTAAAAATCATGTCTATAGCCCGAGTTCCCATCCCCTGTTGTTTTATATAAGAATATTCGAGAAAGTTTAGGGGAGATCAATCCCGGTTTATTAACTTGATGGTTGTTTTGTAAAAAGATTACCATAGCTGCGGTTGGACACCACCCCCACGCTCTTGTATATTCTTTTTCCCTTTGTTTTGAAACCACTGTAAAAGCCGAGTCCTCTTTCTCCTACAATGAAACTTATCAAAGATAAGTAAACGTTCAAACCACTTCCATGGCTTATTTCCCTTTTTTAAATAGTCAAATAGGGGTGATCATAAGCTTCTTTTAATAGATTTGCACTAAACAAATTAAAAAGTAATTACTTCTCTTTATTATTTTTTTTATAAAGTAGGCCTACTTACTAAAGAATTACATTGTATAAAAAGGAAATGAATTTAAAATTAATAATATAAATACAAAAAAAAAAAAAAATAAACATAGCAAGATACACCATTACTTATACAAAGCTTTCATATTTTATATTCTTTTGACCGACTAGGTGTTAAGAGGTGTGATAGCATAAATAAAATAAACTAGCGTTTTAAAACAGACTAATGTACTTACACACATAATGACATGTTGGATTAATTTTTGTTAATTGAAAAAAAGCAATTTTTTTTCAAAACCCGAACAGGCCAGCAATGAGAATCCTATGTTTGTATTTTGTGTTTGTGTGTATATATATATATATATATATATATATATATATATATATATATATATATATATATATATATATATATATATATATATATACTAGGCATACTGCCTAGCTTCGCTTAGGTTTTTAAATAACATTTGAGAATTTGAATACTTAATTATTTAGCGATGGATTTGGTGTTGAGTGCTTTAATTTAAATAGTAATGCTAACTTTAGAAAAAAATGTTTTAGTTTGTCATTTAAATACCGTTCACAGAGAAATATCGGAAAGTACGCAATGTATAAGTAAAATGGAATTAGAACTACACAGCTTCCATGAACAGTACATCTCATAGTTTTTATTACATTGCCTTTTGAAATTTATTTATTTATTTAATTGGGATACGTATCTAAATTAACAACTTAATTTTGTACTAAAACAAATGCTATACTTCGTCATTTTCTGTTTCTGTTTAAAATAGTATACAATTATTTGAAAAATAATAATTTAAAAAACGTTACCTCCCTTGAAAACTGAACGTATGACGTATGTCTTTGTTTTTTTTTTTACAAACAGTTGCTATGCTTATATAAGAAATTACGGTATATGAACATATTTAACAACTATAATGGCTGTTTCCGACGGGAATAAAGTTTTTTTGTTAGCCTCCAGGGTCGGTCTACGACGTCACATAATATTAAGGGGATCGTTCGTCAATTTATTTATATATATATATCTCATATAAGGAGAATTTCACTCAAGATCATCTTTTAGCCCTCGTCGAGGGCTTTGAGTCTGACCAACAGTTTTTCCATACGGCCTAGTCATCTATAGTAGTGAATGCAAAAAATTAGCCAGATATACTGAGCTTAAGTACCCTAAAGTCTGCGTTGAAATGACCCTCTGTTTTTCCCATAAAATACAAAGATTATATAGGGAAATACAACTGGTCAGTTTTGACCGCTTTACAAAGTTTTCCCAGATATGCCGAGTTTTTTGTGACACCCCTAGGTGTTCTTCTACCACCTCACAAAATATCAAGGGGGGTCGTCGGAGGAAATTTTTTTTCGTAATAGAGCTCATATAAAGAGAATTTCACTCGCGGTCACTTTTTAGCCCTCGTCGAGGGCTTTGAGTGTAACCGACAGTTTTCCTTAAAGGTCAAGCCATTGTCCTAGGAGCATGCAAAAAATTAGCCAGATATACTGAGTTTAAGTACCCTAAAGTCTGCGTTGAAATGACCCTATGTTTTTCCCATAAAATACAAAGATTATATAGGGAAATACAACTGGTCAGTTTTGACCGCTTTACGAAGTTTTCCCAGATATGCCGAGTTTTTTGTGACACCCCTAGGTGTTCTTCTACCACCTCACAAAATATCAAGGGGGGTCGTCGGAGGAAAATTTTTTTCGTAATATAGCTCATATAAAAAGAATTTCACTCGCGGTCACTTTTTAGCCCTCGTCGAGGGCTTTGAGTGTAACCGACAGTTTTCCCTAAAGGTCAAGCCATCGACCTAGGAGCATGCAAAAAATTAGCCAGATATACTGAGTTTAAGTACCCTAAAGTCTGCGTTGAAATGACCCTCTGTTTTTCCCATAAAATACAAAGATTATATAGGGAAATACAACTGGTCAGTTTTGACCCCTTTACGATGTTTTCCCAGATATGCCGAGTTTTTTGTGACACCCCAAGGTGTTCTTCTACCACCTCACAAAATTTCAAGGGGGGTCGTCGGAGGAATTTTTTTTTCGTAATAGAGCTCATATAAAGAGAATTTCACTTGCGGTCACTTTTTAGCCCTCGTCGAGGGCTTTGAGTGTAACCGACAGTTTTCCCTATAGGTCAAGCCATTGACCTAGGAGCATGCAAAAAATTAGCCAGATATACTGAGCTTAAGTACCCTAAAGTCTACCACCTCACAAAATTTCAAGGGGGGTCGTCGGAGGAATTTTTTTTTCGTAATAAAGCCCATATAAGGCGCCGGTCAGTCGAGGTCAGTTTTGACCCCCGCTCCGTAGACTTTTTGCCGAACCGTCACCGGCCCTCGTGTTCTATCGCCATAAGGCACCTTAGTGCCAAATTTGACGCGCCTGCGGCGCCGGGAAGTGCCCTATCGGGCACCCGACCACTTTGCTTTATATATATAGATATATATATATATAGCCTATAGGGGGGGGGAATTTTTTTTTGCGGGGTGGCCCTTTTTTTCTAGTTCTGCCACTGGTTCAGGTAGTGGCATACAGAGTGGAGGGGTGGGTGAGGGACCAGTATCGGATAAAGGGGGGGGGGGCTGAAAGGACTGCTTAATTGTTGCTTTACAATATAAAAACTAAAGCTTTAATATTTTAGTCTAGTTTTTCCGTAGATCTAGATCATCTAGATCTAGATCTAGAATCTCCAGATCTATATGATCTGGAATCTCTAGATCTAGAATCCAAATAGATAAAATAACTTTTTTTAGTTTAGGCCGAGAAAATCGTATTGTATACATTTCATAGCGTACATAGCTCTAAATCATATTTGAATGAAATAGTTCTTTTCTTTATTTCATTCTAAACTCGGAAGATGACGTCATCAGTTTCGTGCTCTTTTTTTAGTGTAAACAATAAGCGACGTCATTGTTAAATGCGTTCTTGTCCAAAGTTTAAACACTTTTCCGGTTGCATAATTAAAATTGTTTTTCTACATTCGAATACGCCTTTATTTTTTATTTTTCTTCTTTAAATAAAATTGTGATTATACATTTAAAACATCTAACATATTATTTTCAACAAAAGTCCGTATAAAGTTCTTCATATATCGCTGCAGTTTCTGACGTGATGTCCGGCGAAAATATTTTGCGGACAGACAGACAGAGAGAGAGAGAGAGAGAGAGAGAGAGAGAGAGAGAGAGAGAGAGAGAGAGAGAGAGAGAGAGAGAGAGAGAGAGAGAGAGAAGTGCGCACGGGGTCTTTTATATATTAGGATAGAGTTACATGACTAAAAACCATTGCGCGCCTACTGAACGTGATGGCGCAGCTATTGAACGTACCGTGATGGCGCAGCTATTGAACGTGATGACGCGTGTGGTGTGGTTGGCTAGACATGCCTAATAATTCGGTCCAAATTTTAATTAATTAATAAAAAATTAATTACGCATCCAATTAAGTCAAATTTAGTTTTAGATTGCATTGTCTTCATGTCTTGACCCACGTGCCAACTGTGAATCGTATCGGTCAAGTAGAACTGTCCGAATTTTCACTCCTGCGTTTCTATCTAGACTGACGACTGACGACAGACAGAATGACGAGGAAGTGAGTTAAATAAAAGCTTGTAAAAATCCAAATCATCCAGTTTTTTTTAAAAAAAACGTATTTATTTTCTCCATCATATCTTCACAAAATTTCAACTCTTCTTTGCTATCATCCGAATGAATATTTTTCACAAAGACAAGCAAACAATGGTGAAAATTTAAATATTCAAAACTTGTTTTTTAACATATACATACATGTATGTTATAAGTCGCTGAATAGTATTATTAGACAGAGATATGTGTTGCATCTTTACTACACTGAAATACCCAAGAATTAGTTTCACCATCCTCAACATGCAGGGTTTAATGAGGTTTTCTCCTACTATGTGAGGCTTTTTTGCTTGACAATTTCTAATGCGACTTCATATGATGCTTTCACTAATGCTGTGTTTAGTCTACTTGGTGAAAACTTCGTGTTCGATCAAGTCTCTGACGTTTGCAACTAGCTTCATGCCGACGAAAGCGAGGGGGGGGGGGGGGGGGCATATGTCCCCGGGCGCCGACCTTAGGGGTCCCCAAAATGGGTTGGAAAACCAAATTGAATGTTTGAGGGGGGTGGGGGGGGATGCAATCGAAAGTTTGAGGGGGGGGGGAGTGCAATCGAAAGTTTGAGGGGGGTGTGGGGTGTAAATCGAAAGTTTGTCCCCGGGCGCCGGGAAGGGTCGCTACGCCTCTGACTCCATATCTTTTTTTGTGTATGTTCCGAATGACTCGTCTCAAAATGCCGTTTAAGTTTTGAAGGTTTCATAGACTCATGACTAAGAACAACTTGGGACAGTACGCATTGTTTATTTTTTATTCCATTTCCATTGTGATGTTAGTAAAGCCAAATTTCAGATATTCTTCTAAATATTTATGTTTTTTTTTTCATTGCTAGGGTTTAGTCTAACAGTTGGCGACCCCCCCCCCCCCATGAAAGCCCTTCGCGAGCCCTTTGGGGTCCAGTGTTTCTTCCAGACTTTTTTCTCCGGGGGGGCACATGAAATTTTCGGGTGGGGGGGGGGGGGCGGTAAACTTTCTTAGGGGGGGGGGCGGACACTGTTAAAAGTATATATTTTCTATATAAATTATATACATTTCATTTCGTTTGGGGAGATGCCTGGAAGAAACTCTGCTGGGGTCGCGGTCCCAAGTTTGGGAACCCATGCCCTAAATAAACACGATGTTTATTTCGTCCTCGGTGTACCAGTATAAGCACTTCCAGGGTTTGACGTTGAAAGTGCTTCTATATTGGACATCTTCTTCCTGTTTAAATAATCAAGACAACACATTCGCTGATTGGAGGGATTAAATATCCCATGGCTCGCTTACCTTTTGTGAAAGAAGGGCCAAGTTCAAGGTCGAGGACATGACAGGGGTTGAAGCAAGGCATTTGTATTTATGTGTGATGACCAATGACGCTTCGTCCTGGAGGGATGCACTATACAAGTTGGTAGTAAGAACCGAATGTGAGGGAACAGGAGAATGTAATGACTGAAGTTGTGGTTAGTTCTTCTAATGTAAAATTGTTTTAAGGAAATGGTAAGTTGTAAGGGTAGTTGTATGGAAAGGGTATGAAATATTGCTAGATGGAAGGCTTAGCGTCAGGAGGGGTGGTATTGTTCTAAACCCACCTGATGTAGGTGTACAACTTTGAGACAGCCGTGACTCCGACCAGGAGGTCAGCAAAGGCCAAGGACGCCAGGTACATGTCCGGTGTAGTCTGGATGCTGGGCGTGGTCTGGATGGCGACGATGGTGATGGTGTTGCCCGCGAAGATGACGAGGCCGATGAGGATGGTGAGGATGGAAGGTAGAAGGGAGAAGCCAGGCAACATCTCGGCACCAGTAGAGAGGTTAGAAGAGTTCAACGTGGTCCACATGGGTAGGGGTCAGTCTAGGGACAGCAGATTTTACATCGGCAGGGGTCGGCCTACGCCACAGTGTATAATAGTGCGGTATATTAATACTTTAGAAATTTATGAGTTTTTTGAGAAATCGGAAGTAGCGTAAAGTGCTGCTTCTGGTCAACCGAAATTACCCAAAGTTGTCTTGTGGATTGTGTCAAAGAAAAACAAATATTCCAAGGTTATTCCATCTGTTGTTGAAATTAGTTAGGTTTCCATAAAAGAAGCTACATCTATTTTTTACTAGAGAAGAATTCTCTGAATTTGAAATACGTAAACTATTACAAGCAACACAGAATTTTGGGACCTTACAACTACCGGAGGGGGGGAAATTTGTGTGTAAGGGCCCCAGCAATGGATATGCCACGCGAGCATAGGAGCCACACACATTTTTAAAAATATAAATTAAATCACGTGCTTTTAAGTTATTTTTTGGTTATTTAATTAAGTTATATGGTTATATATTTAATTGAAATGTCATAGGGGCATAATTGTAATTCAAACGCCAAGGTAATCAAAACCACATAAAACGTTATTTATAAACGCAGCTATATACCACCCATCCCATGTGTAGCCGCACTGCTAAAAGGTTAGTTGGTGTTCCTAGAAGGTGTTCTTCTGTTAGAAGGTGTTCATCTGTTTTTTATCTGATATTCTTTCCCGTGAGATAATTTATCCGTGAGATATTTAGTATGAGACCATTTGTCATGTTATCTCTTCATGTCAATAGTCATCTATATATTATCCCCCCCCCCCCCGCCTTCACCCATCCTCACTTATCATCACTCCCCCACCTTCCCCCATAAGTAATATTATACCACATTTATTTGCTGTGTTTAAATGGGTCTGTTGACTGCCGTGTGGTGTTTACCCCGTTCAAGGTCTGACCGTGTATTATCGTCCAATTATTTCTCAACTCTAATGATGCTTACGTCCGTCTGAACACGACCCTCCTAGACAATCAAAGCATAATTAGCAATTAACTCGACGGCTGGGTTTTTAACGACAGCAGCAGACAACTTTGAAGTGGATTAGGTACAGAATATTCAAGACAGCGCATTTTACATTTTACAATTTACGAGGGGGGGGGGGGGGCATACCGGTTAACCGTTAAGGTATATATTTTCTATACAATTTTTTCTCTATTTTGCCCAGAGGGGCGGTGGACGTGGTCGGGTTGTTGTCCCCCCCCCCCCACCCCACCCACCCTAAACTCTGACCATGACATTTCCATCATATAAGCTAAAAGTACACGCTATGCCGACACAATTAAATAGAGAAGTCTAAAAAGTGTAGATGAAATAAAATTGATCAATCAGCTTTAACGTTTGACGTAAAAAATAAGGGTTTAAAAGTTTAAAAAATCGACTACGTTCCTGCATTGTTGTGATACACTAAAATCTACTTTACAACAGATTCTCATAACAGACCAAGATGAGAGTTTGTGGCACAATCATTTTTCTTTAACTTAATCGGACTTCAATTAAATCATGTCTAATTACACGTGATAGCTTGTGTGGGGGTTGGGTACATTACTTCAAGTTAGCGCAAAGATGCAAAGTTAACAACTATCCTTGTGGCACTTTTGAGTTTGGTTTACAATTTGTTTGGGCCATTAATGTTTACAAATAGAAAATTTTAAATTGGTGTCAAGGACTTGAATTCGTGTACTATAAAATATTCATTTTCCTACGGGTCTTTTATTTATATTTATCTCTTGTTTCAATCAATTAATTAAACAAATTTAATAAGGAACTGTGCTCAGTTCATCTCATCTAATAGGTGGTATCTGTCATCCTTTCCCGTTCATGCACACGATGAAGTAGAGTTCATCTGTTTCAATGACCTCGGTCAAGTGGTTAGTGGTTATCATCCCAACAAGCCAGGGGCACCACGTGATCCAGTATTTGACCCCAGCCTCTCGGTGATGAAAGAGATTTGATGCCGTCAGAAACAAAAGATGTTTTCCCGCGCTGGAAGGCGAACTGAAAGACCGTGTTTGCTGCTCCAGACAACACAAGACTCGTGATGCTGCTGCTCTAAGACAGTTCGTGATGTTGCTGCTCCAAGACAGTTCGTGATGCTGCTGCTCCAAGACAGTTCGTGATGCTGCTGCTCCAAGACAGTTCGTGATGCTGCTGCTCCAAGACAGTTCGTGATGCTGCTGCTCCAAGACAGTTCGTGATGCTGCTGCTCCAAGACAGTTCGTGATGCTGCTGCTCCAAGACAGTTCGTGATGCTGCTGCTCCAAGACAGTTCGTGATGCTGCTGCTCCAAGACAGTTCGTGATGCTGCTGCTCCAAGACAGTTCGCGGTGCTGACCGCTCCAAGACTAGCGATGCCCAAAGACATGTGTGTGAGATTATCGCTCATTTATCTGTGACGGACGCAAAATAAAATATTACTGGAAATAAACTGTGTTGTGAAAAAATTGAGAAATTGATCTACTCTAGATCTATATGATGAGCGCTTGTTTTTTTTTTAAAATAATTTTTTAATAATTTTTTTTCACATTTTATCTAGTTTCAGGGTGTGAAACATTTTTTAATGGAAAGAAAAGTTTTATAAGTATAATTTTCAGCAGTTATATACAGCATTAAAATAAATCAAAAAGTCATGTTGGGTTCATGACCCCGATATATTAGTAGACCATTTGCTTGTGTTTCCTTCCTTACTTGCCAACAACAGAGCTATTACTTTTATAAACATTGACTAGATACCACGGATTTATGACCCGGTACAGAAAAAGATTGACCCTTACGAAGACCGGGGAGAATTATCAATTTTGCGACCCCCCCCCCCTCCACCTACGCTTAAACAAGATTAATTTTCTTGTTTATAATCGATGGCAAAAGTAGTTTAATCAGTTTCTAATTAGTCAATTGGGTATCTATTTTCTTAATTAACTGCGGTTTTTTTTAATAGCTAAGCAATGCTTCTAAACATAGCTTTTTAGTTTTATTCCCCTTTTAACGCGCCTCAATACTGTGGGCGCCCGGATATGCCGCCCTCCCCTAGCTACGCCACTGACCGACTGTTTTGTGTTATATTAAAGACAAACACTGTATTTTAACACGTTTTTCTTAACTCAGCTTCGCGTTTGTTTGTTTGTTTGGATGTTTGTTGTTAAAATTGACATCGAAAATTAGCCCACTTCTGATTGCTCTATAGATCTGAAATTTGGCATGCAGGCTACTTTCGCCTAACAATTTCAGATGCAATCATAAAAACTAGCAATTAGAGACCGTAATTAGCTTAATTTAATTACGCCCCAAGGACCATAAAATTGAGGACATGATTTCTAAAGATACCGACAAGACTGGAGGCCTATTGACACAGTTACTTCGGCCCCAATCGATGTGAGCGCGCTGGCCGTGATCGTATAGTGGTTAGTACTTCGCGTTGTGGCCGCGACAACCCAGGTTCGAATCCTGGTCGCTCAAGATTTTTAGTCCGTGTATTTATAAACACTTAGTCAAGTCATACTTAATAAAGTCATTAGATAAAGTAGAAAATAAACTATATAAAAAACTTTTTTAAAAACCACGTTTTTCATGTGTAGCAACGGACTAAAAAGGAGAAAATAAAATACTTAAAAAAAACTTTTAAAAAAAACACGTTTTTCTTGTGGACTAAAAAGTAGAAAATAAATTTTTCTTTTGTGCTTCCTCGAGCTGTGCAGATTCTTGTGATGACTGACAAAAAACGTGGGTCGGGCAGATGGGTCGGGAAATTTGATGGTGAACGTACCCACGTTTTTTGTCAGTCATCACAAGAATCTGCACAGCTCGAGGAAGCACAAAAGAAAAATTTATTTTCTACTTTTTAGTCCACAAGAAAAACGTGGTTTTTTAAAAAGTTTTTTTTAAGTATTTTTTAAATTTATACATATTATATCCAGAATACCTTTTTTTCTTTAGCATACAAATATTTTGATGTTCATGTAACGTGTGGACGTCCACATTGACTTGCCCCCCCCCCCCCCCATCACCCCTAGTACACAAAAAGTCGACTTTTGGGGATCCTTCCTTCCCCTCCGGGTGTACCTCTTAAGAGCCAGCGAAATAACTTCGGAATTAAATGAGCGGTTATTTTTCACTGACATAGTTTTGAGTTCAAGGATAACCGAACTGTTGCAACATTTAAACTTAGTGTCAATAATTAAAGTTTGATAATGTAATGATTACGTGGAGTAAAAATTAAATTTCAATTAGGCTAAAACTTTAACAATGCAAGAAAAAAAATTGTGGCGTTAACAGGATCATTAAATAAACAGTAAATAATAAGGTGAAGTAGCTAAGTGAACAGGAGTGGTGGGGGTGGCGGGGGTTGACAGCCAACTAAAAAGCTAGTGAGTCCGTATGATATAGATATGATAATTATAATATATAAAAGTAGAAATAAGCTTTAATTTGTTCAAAGAGATTATTTTGCAACTACAAGATACATTAAATATATGATTTAAACATGGAAACATCAACTGAGATTAATTAGGGAAGTTACACCATTTTTGCTTCAATAGAAATTCACGTATTTTGATTACCATACTTATATGGTCTTCGTCCTGTTGTGCTAAGTTACTTTTGTCTGCATCTTTTTTTCTGGCAAACTTATTAACACTGTTCTTATCTCTAAAGTTAAAGAGTAGTCTAGTTGTCAAGCACTGATGCCAATATGGCGGCACTTTAAATATTCGTGTTTTGTGACCGTAATGAAAACTGATGAACTTGTTTTTTAAGCATAAAGCAATTAACATGTTTAAATATGCGTATTTATAAATTATCGTAATTTTCAGATTTGTATTTGTACAATTACTAATAGATAGTAAGCCTATTAAAATTATAATATTAGCCTAGTCATTTTATTTTAATTTTTAAAATATTTCTGAAAATATTTCAACTTCTGAGTAGCCAATTTTTTTGGTAATCTATCGTTTTAGGTACGTAAAATTGCCCGCGACTTGTAATGTGAAAAACAGGTGACTCCTTAAATTTTAATAATTATTTCACATGTTGATGAGGATTTATGTTTTAAAAGATACAAAAATGTTTCCTTGTTTCATTCATATACCTGTTTTTAAACAATTGAATTAAAACTTCTCAGTAATAAATGAAGACTAGCGATGTTTCCAACAGATGCAACCATGCTCATTTACTATAGCAGCCATCTTGTTTAAGTAATATTTTTATAAACTTATAGCACGAGATTCAGGGGGAAGCCACTCTATTTTACAAATGGCTGCTGTTTAGATAGCAAATTTTGCTCGCAGACACTGCTGTTTAAAGTTAATTTCTGGCCTATATTGATATATTTAGCCATTGATTAATGTTTATTATTTATTTATCTATAATATTTGACACAAACATATCACAATACACGTCTATTAAAGCCTTGACAATGAGGTAACGTTTTCCCACATTATTAGCCGCGGGCGATTTTACGTACCCAAAACGATAGATTACCATTTTTTAAAACTAGTCTATATTTTTATTTCTGCAAAAAAAAATTAATAAAAATGATAATCTAGATCTAGGCCTAACAAAAAAGATTCCAATTTTTGTTGCATTTTATCAAACAGTAATAGATTTATAACCCCATTCAATTATTTCAGTACTCAGTACAGTAAAAAAAAAAAACACACCAAGAAAAAAATTCTAAGAAAGAATTCCATTTACCAGTCTAAACAATAGGCCCTAAGCTAATTCTTGCTTAGATAAACCACAGCACAATGTTTCATTATTTATTATAGTGAAATTGTGTATAAATAACAAACAGACCTCCTAGTGATTATTGTAAATTTTTTATAGTCTTTCTTATCTTTTTATAAGTAGATCTAGATCTATACCTTTTCACTGTCTCTAACAGTTAGAAGTTATCACAATGCCACATGGTGACTCGTCTTCATGGAAAAAATTAGCAGATGAAAAAGAAAAGGAATGGAGACAAATTCTAGAATCAAGGTAGCTTAGAAATTTTTATTTACCTTGTGTAAAAATGTGTTTATTCCTATCATTATTCATTACATATAGGCCTAAGCCTACTAATTTACAAACTGATTTTCTGTTTTAGAATTGAAGCGTTAGAAAATAATTGTCACTTGAAAGATAAAGAGTTGGAAGAAGAGAAAAAAAAGTTTAATGAGCTGAAAGAGCATTTTAAATACAACCTCAAACTGTTGGAAGACAGAGACAGAGAACTAGAAAAATATGATGTCTCCTATTCAGGTAAACTATAGGCATATAGTATAAACATTTCTACATTACAGTCAACATACTTTATGGTCTAGCAGAATTTTCTTGTGACCTCAGATGTCAAGAGTTCCTAACCCAGGCTCGATACTATAGGTCATCCCTCAACCAAACCAACCCCCCCTCACACACACACACACACTTAGCCATATCTAAACTAAATGGTATTATGCTCAGTGGGAGGAGGCAAAAGTCTTTGGATGTCCACAGAACTAGTGGTTGGCAACTTCTTTATCATATTGCCCCTACTTAGTATAGAGCATTGCTTTATCCATATGTATAAATCAGGGGTCTCCAAACTACGGCCCGCGGGCCTGATGCGGCCCGCGATGTCCTCTCATCCGGCCCGCGGAGATCTTTTTGTCCACGGAAAAACCGTTTGGTGGTGATGGCTGAGGAACTTTGCCCAGAAAAATCAAAGACATTCCTGGAAGAAGTTGGCCCCCGAACTGAAATTTGATAGTTAATGCGGCCCTCGGCCTGAAAAGTTTGGAGACCCCTGGTATAAATCATTACCTGTATATAAGAGAGAAATTGAATCAGTTGTATAAGATGTCTATGTAGATTAAAAAAAGACTAATTAATGTTATAATTAAACTGCATGTTTCTATGCATCATTTATTAATTCAGTGATTTTATGTAGCCTTTCAAGTTATATATGAAGATAGTTACTAGAGTTAAAAAATTAAACTAGACTTTTTATTTATTTAGAGATTCGTATGACGCTGAATGAAAAGAATGCTGAGATCAGTGAGCTGAAGATTTATCTTGATGACTTGAAAAACGTCATCAAGAGGGAGGAAAAGACAAAAGATGAGCTTCAAGCTAATTATCAGAGAAGGCTGAGAGAGAAGCAAGCTGAAGTGGATCATTATAAGAGGTAAAACCATTGAGGCGGTTTCCAGGAATTGTCATTTTTAATATTTGAAATGCTGTTATATCTCAATCACACAGGAATTATCTTGTTTACAACAATCTTTTGGGAAATGTTTTTTTTTTGTTTAATACAATATCATCTGTTGCTTTTGACGAAAAATCTAGAATTAATTTGTATTCTGGGCAAACATATTTTTCAAAAGATCAACTGTATATTACGCCTTACTTGATTAAATATACAAAATTACTATGAAAGCAGTATATATATATATATATATATATATATATATATATATATATATTGATTTTGACTTGTAAAAATTTCACAGCTGTAAAGACAAAGAGTTGCTTGATGAAAGAAAAGAGTATGAAGAATTCAGGAGAAATTTACAGAGACAACTGACCAATGTCCAAAATGAACTGGACATTCAGAAAAGGGAGTTAACCATTGGTAGGAAACTTATTTTGTATAAATTATGCACATATCTATTCTGAACAAAATTATACCATATAATTAAGATGTGAAATTTTAACTTCTATATGACATAGCTAACTTTGATTTATAAATCTCCTTTATTATAAAGAATTATTTTTACATGCACCATAATACTGCTAACTTGATGTACTATTCCCTGATATATATCAACAGATTTTGAGGACAATTTAAAAAAACGAGAGCATGAATTCAAACTACAAGTTGATGAGTTAAACACAAAAGCCTTGGAACATGAACTAAAAGTAAACATATGTTTACCTCCCCTAACTTTTTTTTATCTAGCTTCTTTATTTTACCTTATTTATTATCAATTAAAAAAAAAAGATTTAGAATCTTAATATTATGTTAATTTCAAATCACTCCAGCTCCTTTTGTCTAGCGTACCCAAAATATTAAAATAAAAACTTTACATATGCCTACATTAATTTCTGTAAGAAGATATTAATTTTGTTGTAGATTTTATATTCACCAATTGTTCCATCTGAGAGGACTAGTTGTGTTTTGTATTCCTCTAGATAAAAATACTGGAGAAAGAGCTGGAGTTGTCCAGGGAATGTAATGATAAGACAACAGCTATAGTGGAGGTGGCGGAGGACACACAGAGGCAGCTGGAGAAACTGGTCAAGAAGAGGGAGTGGGAGCTGGCTGATTCTGTGGCCATGAAAGATGCAGAGTAGGGATAGTTGTAGCTAGATATTTCTGTAGCCACACAGTAGGCATAGTTATATGGCTGTAGCTAGATACTTCTGTAGCTTAAATGGCTGTAGCTAGATATTTGTGTAGCCACACAGTAGGCTGTAGCTAGATATTTCTGTAGCCACACAGTAGGCTGTAGCTAGATATTTCTGTAGCCACGGAGTAGGCTGTACACAGATATTTCTATGGCCATGAAGATATTTCTGCTGATATTAAATAAGGAGAGTTAAATGGTTTCAAGTTTCTGGCTGACAGAATTGTTTTTTGGCTTGAAAAAAAATTACCACTGGTTCTAAAAAAATTGGACAGGCAGGCTGTAACCCAGCTATATTGTTTTTTAAATAACTGTTTTAAAAACAATTCACTATTTCAATTTTACTTACAATTTATGAGAAATTTTTATTGAAAGCAGATAGTAGATTCAAATAAAATGTAATTGTTTAAAACTGTCTTAGAATTTCAGATTTGAAAAACAAACTTTCTTCAGCTGAAAATTCTTTGAAAAAACTTCAGGAAGACTTCCAAAGAAAGTAAAAAACCAATTATTTCTTCAATTGATGTAAATTTGTTTTCTTAAAATGTTAATTTTGTTAATCCAAAAATACATTTAAAACCACATTTTTTAATTTATCAAAATTTGTTTCTACCCCAGTGTCTTTATGTCAACAAAATCTCAAGTTTTAAGATCTTTTTTTTAGATTTACTGAAATGGACAAAATAGCAAGGGACAAGGACGATACACTTGAACGAGTTAAAAATGGGTATCATGAGAAGGAAGGATCGCTGCAGGCAGCAGTACAAGATCTTCAATCAAAGCTAGAAGACTGCCTGATCAGGGAAAGACAACTCCAGTGGGCTAATCAAGATGCCATGAAAGAGAAAGAAATCCAAATTGAAAAGTGAGAAGTTGCAATTTTGTTTGGTTTTGATATTTTTCTAAACAGGAAGAGTTATTTTTATTTTGTGTAGGTTTACAAGAATATTATCTCTTTCACCTTTCATGAGAAAGGGAATTTAAAAATTATTTGAGCTAGAAAGATTAAATTCAGATGACGTTATAAATAGATTAAATGTTTGAACGGTAAAGTCGTCGTGACATTGTATCTGGTATTTTGCCATCTTTTTAAACATAACTGTCACACCCGTTTTGTACAGCCAACTTCATGGCACAAACTAAAGGCAAATACAAACCGCATCACTGTTGTGTTATTATATTTTAAGGCCTGATGGATAACACCAAACAACCCTTATCCTGGTGGTTTTACAATTTTATTGATATCACAGATACAGCAGCTACACTACCAAACACAACGCCTTTCACCTTCAATCTCCCGTATTTCCTCCTTTCTTTTGCGCATGCCCCTGCCCACAATATTTTTTAGATTTATATTCCTACATAGCCTTTTTACACCTCCATTCGAAAAAAACATTCACCCCACACAAATACTCCCACATTTGACTGTTACAATTACGTCAAAAACACTTTCATTTCTTTTTTGAGCAAGGGGTATCTTAAGATAAGTTTCTTACCTGATTAATGTTTATGCTTAATAATGTTAAAAAAAACCCATTGAGAACATAATATTGTAAATGTTCAGCTTAAAGGAAGAAATCCAAAGCACAAAAGAGAGGTGGGACCGTCACGTGGCAGAAATCTCACGTAATCATGTGACCCAAGACTTGGAGCTAAACACAGCTCTAGAGGAACAGAGGAGGTTAAAACTTGAGCTTGATCAAAGAAAAGAAGACTTAGAGAGGTGGGAGCTAGCATGATTTGATTTTTTAAAATTTTATATTAATTCCCGAATAGTCAATGTCATATTGTTTAGGTAAATTTATTTAAATACTTTGATTTTTAATTTTATTTTCATTATTATATCATTAAAAAAACACCTGCATTACTTGCCTTTTCAAGAGCTGTGCTAGTTTTTAAGAGGATTATTAATTCGGATTTGTATTGTAAAAGTAGGGTCCAATGATAAAAAAATTGAGGTACACTCATATATAGTTGTTGTTTATAATGTTGCAGGTACAAAAGAGAATTGAAAGCTGCATCAGAGAGGGAAGAAAAATTAGACAAAGCCAAAACTCAGGTGGAACTAGACTGGCAGAGGAGATGTGAAGACCTGGAGAGGCAGCAGTACGACAAGTCTGAGGATCTGATCAAGCGGCTGACCACAGCGCGCAATGATGTAAGTAAAAGCCTTGCCCACACCAACAAATTTTATTTTTTTAAAAATGTTTTATGATGAAATAAAAATTCTATCTAAAATGTTGATTAATCTTGAAAATATTTGTTGTAAACTTTTAAAAATAAAATTTTCTGTACCTTGTATTGATGAGTATTGTAATATTTTTAGGCTGAAGCTTTGGTGAAGGAGAGAGAGAGGGAGTTACGGCACAAAGTTTTGTTGGTGAAATCTCTACACAGGGAAAGAGATCAACTCCGCACCCTCCTCAAGAAAGCTGATATCCCATTGGATGGTTTTGTGAAGGTTGGTGCTAAAACCCTGTATCAATTACATGAACATTCAATTACTAGCTCAACACTTTTTCCTGCCAGTATTTAGAGAATACTGAAGGATTTTTTTTGCCCTGGTCACTGGTGCGCACACTACTGACGCTGTCACATGGCCAGGCTACTGTAAGGCAGAGCTTCAGTGTCAACAAGCCAGTTATGCTGGTAAACATGTAGGAAAAAACTGATGACCAAAAGATTGATATGTGACCATGTTGCCAGTTAGGGGGGAGAGGGGGGGGGGGGGCTAACAAATGTCAGCATTAGTAGGGGGCTGCTCATGGCAACTGCAGCTGTCAGGTCTAAATATAAGTTGTATTTAGAAGGGAAGGCAGAAGAAAGAAAAATCTCAGTGAAATGGAAGACGGATGGTAACAATGGTTACCATTGTTTTATGCATTTTATTACGTCCTAAAATTTCCTGATTTCTCCTGAAAAACTCCTGGAATTCTCCCGGTGCATAAACCCTGTAAATTTTCCATTTCTTTCCTCTGTTTTTTAAAAGTATTCCCTGGACTCGATGGAGAAAGGGGATGAAGATCTGGACTACATGGAGAAACTTCAGAAGGAAAATGAGAGCCTCAAGCAGCTGATAACGATGATGAGGCAGGAAATTGAAAACCTCGGAGCCATTGACCCTCAACCCCAGAAATACTTGACCGCCAACAGTCAGTTTAAATCTGTTTTCATCTATTTGGTCATTACACAATACATTCATTTTTTAACTTTATCAATATTGGGGGAAAAGCATGTACTAGTCAGCTGAATTCTTTAGACTCTAGAAATAGCTTTCCTAAGAACCAAATGTAAATTATGATATCAGTTGTAAAGTTACCCCTTTGGACCTGATGGACCAATATGGAAGATGAAGAAGAGTTATTTGACCTCTGCAAGTTCTATGCCCATCAAACATTAATTTTTGCCTAACCTTATAGGTGTACTCATCAGCTCGGGGACCCAAACTTTTATGGTAGCAGGCATGCATTCAACAACATAACCTCTTATATTCTCTAAAAAAAATTTTTTAGGTTTTTAAAGTAGGCCTACTTTAGTTTATAAATTATTTTTTTTAATTTGCACTCGCACATTAATGGTGAAAGTGTGGATGATCTACTTTAGTTTATAAATTAATTTTTTAATTTGCTCTTGCGCAGATAACGCTGACAGTGTGGATGAAGAAGTTGAAAACCTTAAACAGAAAAACAAAGAATTGATAGAAAAACTGAAGCAAGCCAGAAAAATGTTTGCCATTCCACCTGGTGATCCAGAGGTGGGCAGTCAGGTGGATGTGTTGGCTCAGGTGGAGGGGAACTCTGTGGTGAAGAGTCACATTCTAGGCCTTAATGCAGCCATAGGTGAGTCACATTCTCAGCCATAGGTGAGTCACATTCTAGGCCTTAATGCAGCCATAGGTGAGTCACATTATTAGCCATAGGTGAGTCACATTCTCAGCCATAGGTGAGTCACATTCTCAGCCTTAGGTGAGTCACATTCTATTTTCTATTTTCTTATTGACTACATAAAATTAAAAAAAAACGGGGTCTTCCTTAGGTAATTGCTCCAACTAAATTTGTAAAACTTGAGCAGAATATGGACAGTCTTGAAAGTTAATTGATTTTTGTTTCCCTCCCTCCCAGGTAATCTCAGGTGTGAGAAAGTGGAGCTGGCAGCTACAGTGAAAAAACAACAAGCAAGAATTGCTCACCTGGAAACAGCACTAGAAGAAGTTTCTAGCCAGGTGCTCAATTAACACTGAACAAATTCTGTTGTGCTCGGTGACTTTTTTGCTCTTGTATTCACATTAAAATATTTTGTCCATCTCCACTTACACCTTGTGCTATGGATATTTTTATAGCGTGCAAATAATCAAATGATTTTTATTGTTTCCATAGCCACGTCAAAAACAGATCCAGATAGACCAGCTGACCTATGAACTCAACAACTTGCGTAAAAGGAACGAGGGAGAGATGAGCAGCCTAAAAACAAGAATCCATGACCTTGAACTTCAGCTAAGTGAAGCCAGACGGGAAGCAGACGAGTACCACAGGGCAAGCCTAGAGAACAACCAGGAACTTGTGGCCCTGGGGAACCAGGTCAGGACGCTGGCACTAAATTACCTCCCTTGTTTGATCCCTACAGCTACACGGTTATCCAATATCTACGTTCATTATTTTAACAGACAGTATTTTGAAAAGAAAACTGATTAAGTTTTTTTGTCTAGACGGTTTTAAATTTTTAAAACCTGTCATTGATCTTTAATTCAACAATAAGGCAAATAAAAGTTGATTGAGTACAGAAGGGGCATAACTCAAAAAAATATGGCATGCATACTTACTAATAGTTGAAATAAGTAGCTAATTAAACATTTTAGGATATATACACTTCAGCAGGTTTGATTATGGGCAATTGAAAGTATCAAAAATTTTGTTCTCTTTGCTTTTCTGACACTGTAAAAATGGTAGTTCAAACCTCTATAATGATGTGTTTATCTTTTAGCTTGCATCAAAAATTTTGTTCTCTTTGCTTTTCTAACACTGTAAAAATGGTAGTTCAAACCACTCTTAGGATGTGTTTATCTTTCAGCTCGCCTCCCTTAAGATGGCCATGTCAGACTCCAACCCTTCAATCAACTATGGTGCTCAGGTCAGTTGAGTTTACACATTTATTTCATCACTAAGGTTAAAGGTCACTACACTATTATAAATGGAGCGGTTTTATATGCGTTATCTCTACTAGATTTATTTCAAGACATCTGTTTTTGTATTCCTGAAGAAACCACATTAAACTTTTGAGTATCTGTTTTATGGGATAGCCTTGTGTGCCATAGGTGCTGTACCTGGCCTATCTCTTAGGCCTTACTTGCTCTCTTCCCTATAAAACACCTGATAAAAAAAATATCAAAACTTTTAAACAACGAGGAACATTGTAAAGTTTAACACCAGCCTTTTTGTTTAGGAACTCTACATTCAGCAACTGCAGTCATAAAATACTTAGCCAGATAAAAAATATCAAAACTTTTTAAACAATAACGAACATTGTAAAGTTTAACACCAGCCTTTTTGTTTAGGAACTCTACATTCAGCAACTGCAATCAGAGTTAAGCCAACTGCGTCAGCGTGCTGTGACCATTGAAGATGCCAGGCTAGATTTTCTAGGCAACAAACTTGACCAGTCCAGCGCTGGCGATCTGAAGAACAAATTAAAGATGGCTGCCATGAAGATAGTCCAGTTGGCGAAAGAGAACCAACAGCTGACCGAGTCTAATAATAGACTGAGGATGGAGCTAAAGAAAACAGGTGGGGGCCTTGTGGTCAGTTTCTTCTAAGTGTATCATGTAATCAGTTTATTTGTGTTAGTCTAATGGTCAGTTCTATGTGTCTAAGGGTCAGTTTCTTCTATGTGTATCATGTCATCTGTTTATTTGTGTTAGGTCTAGTGGTCAGTTCTATGGGTCTAGTGGTCAGTTCTATGAGTCTAGTGGTCAGTTCTATGGGTCTAGTGGTCAGTTCTATGGGTCTTGTGGTCAGTTCTATGGGTCTAGTGGTCAGTTCTATGGGTCTAGTGGTCAGTTCTATGGGTCTTGTGGTCAGTTTCTTCTAGGTGTATAATGGAATCAGTTTATTTGTGTTAGTCTAATGGTCAGTTCTATGTGTCTAAGGGTCAGTTTCTTCTATGTGTATCATGTCATCTGTTTATTTGTGTTAGGTCTAGTGGTCAGTTCCATGGGTCTAGTGGTCAGTTTCTTCTAGGTGTATAATGGAATCAGTTTATTTGTGTTAGTCTAGTGGTCAGTTCTATGGGTCTAGTGGTCAGTTTCTTCTAGGTGTATAATGGAACCAGTTTATTCCCCGTGTTGATCTGATGATCTTTTCCTTTGGTACTCCCCCATACATATATAAACAAAATCCACATTAGTATTCTTAGATTATTTATACTTTAATCCACAACGTAATTTTTTTTTACCTGAACAGATTCAGAGAGAAACAAATCCCCTGTACCTTTCAATGATAAAGTCCAAGACAGCAATAATAAAAATGATGATGGTTCAAAGGTTACAGGTCAACCAGATAGATTGTCTGCCCTTGAAAAACTTCAGTACCAGTTAACCAAACAGGTTAGTTACATCAGCAACTATGATAACAAAGAGGTTAGTATAACCTGTCACATTGTTAACAAACAGGTTAATGAAACCTGTCATTAACAAACAGGTTAGTGAAATCTGCCACATTGAAAAGTTTCAGAAAATATACCTGTTACATGGAGATGAGTCATTCAACATTCAAAACTAGATACTTAACAAATTGATAACTACTAGAATTAACCGCAATGTTGGTTACAACTTAATTCTCTCTAATTATAAAACTACTAATTCTATTTGATTCGTAACAGGAACTACAGTTTGTGCATCGTTTTGGAGGAGATAATTCTACTGGTTCACATCATTACTATAACATGAGTGATCTCCCTGAAAAAGACAGCTCAGGTAATTCTGATAATTTAGTAATCCAGTCTGTTTTAATTTCTCCTATATGGACTGTATAGGAGGAAATAGTTTTAATTATAAACATTGATGTGGGGGACACAAGTTAGCTGCAAAATCAAAGTTTAATAATATTGACATGTTGATACTTGTATGCTCTGTACAATAGATTTTTAATATTTAATAGAATTTTTTTAAAATGTAATAAATTAATAATAATCCCTCAACTTTTAAAATATTAAGATTTTAGTACTTTTTGTTTCTGTAGATCCCATATGTGAAATAGTTTCAGCCATTTTTTCACATGGTTACTTCACATTGTATTGAAGTGTAAAAAATGCAATGTCCGCCTGTGTTAAGAGGAGACAATCCAAACTTACACCAAACTCAAATAAATCAGGGGAGACTATGAGTATTTTTCCAAACTTCAGTGTGATTTCTGTAATCATCTCACAACCATTTGTGTAATTACCATGAAACATCTTTTGTTGTCTAATCCTTTCTATATGACCCCTCCTCCCATGGACCCCCCCCCCCCTTCCATGACCCTTCCTCCTATCGTTTGGTCACCAGCACGCAATAAATGTTGATATTTTACCCATTTTTTAGGATAAATTTTTTTCTTTATACCAATGATGAAATATTTCTCTTGAAAATTAGATCTCATACTGGTGTACTGAATTTTTTGTTCTTTTAATTTTTTTCAGAAACTTAAAATAGAAACAAATTTAACTCGAAAAATTTAACTCTGAAAATAGTTAAGTGTTTTTTGGAACTGAAGAGTTTAAAAAAATAAAATGAAGGTTGCAAGAATGTTTAAAAAAAATAAAAAAAATAAAGTGAGGGTCTCAGGTGCATCTGAGTGAGAAAATACAATTAGAGCAGTTCCAACAGGACCATACAAACTTGGTCTCTGTGTAATTGACTTCACCAACCCTGAGTTCTTTCCCCTGCTAGAACTCTCTTGAGCTCTGATGACATTTCAAACCACTATAGCAACAAAAGCCAAGGTCAATGAAAGCTAGAAAAGAACCAGTGAATAATGGTATACATAATTAATTGGCCCGGGTGTTTTTTTTGTTTGGTGAAACCAGTCTTTTTATCCAATCAATTACAAACCCAACCCAACAATAACTTGACCAAACTCAATCATGGGGAGTCTAGTTTTCAATTACCAGTTTTGAAAGGATTCTAGGGCGAAAAAAAGTTCATGGCCAAACTTTCTTTTGTATTGGGGTTATAATATCTAATATATAAAGCTCAGTTCTGTATGTAATGCATTTGTATGTCGTTGGAATTGTACGAATTTAAAAGTTAGAAAATTATCGTGCGCATTTGTCTAAATTTATGAGCTAAAAAATTACTATTGAAAGTGTTGGGAAATAATTTTCATTTTTCAAATTATAGTAATAATTGTCGGCATGTTCATTAAACACAAGTTTTAAAAAAAATATCATCTTTTACAAAAATTCTAATTATGTCTTTATTTAGTCCTATAGCACTTACTTCCCTTTGATAAATTAGGAAAAACACAATTACTTCCCTTTATAAAACCATAGCATTCCGTGAAAATAATTTACTTTTTAATTACTTTGTTTTGGTGTTGGGAAAAAAAATAATTACATAATTAGCGGGGATTGATCAAGTGCAAATGTTGTAGGTATTTTACGGATAAGCTTGGAGTATTAAAATTGTTTATTAAATTGAAACAGGCGCGTTCGTTTAAGTGAGTGCAAAAGACTGTGAATAAGTTGGGGTACTATAGTCGTTCATTAAGCTAAAACAGGTGATTCCGCCCCGGGCGTTTATGTTCGCGTTAGTGTTTTCTTTGTGTTTAGGTGGGTTTGCGTTAGTGGTTGCGTTTTGATTTGGTTCGTTTTTGTTCTTTCTTTTTTCGTTTTTGTTTGTGTTTTTTTTTGTTTGGGTTTGTATTTGTGTTTTTGGTTGGTTTTGCGTTTGGATTTGGTTTGTTTTCGTTTGCTTTTTTCGTTGATTTTTTTTTTTGTTGGTATTGGTGTTTGTGGTTGGGTTTGTTGTTAGGTTTTTGTTTTCGTTTGCTTTTTTGTTTGTTTTTTCTTTGTGTTTGTATTGGTGTTTGTGGGTGTGGTTGTGTTTGTTGTTAAGTTTTTGTTTTCGTTTGTATTTGTAATTGTGTTAGCGTTATGTTTGCGTTTTGTTGTTTTGGTTTTGGTTGGTTGTGGTTTGGGTGGGCAATGCCGGGTTTATGATGATTACTAAACACACAGGTAATGGTCTTTAACAGAAAGGTTTTTCACAGAAGCCAGAGCAGGGCCTGGCCGGGACGGCTAGTTACACTATAAAATAATGTTGTTTTCTCAGTTATTATTTATGACTTTTTTAAATATTGATTTTTCTTTTTCTTTTAGTTTTGAAGTTAGGTTGTAATATTTTCCATTTTCTTCTCCAGAGAGCAATGAAAAAGATGTGGAACACTCAAGCCACCCGCCATCCCACTCCCCTAGGCCTGTCTCTAGGCCCCACCAACCATCACAGGCATCACCTAGGCCTTTCTCTAGGCTAACCCCACCAGTCAAGGACTCTCAAATGCTGATGAGTTTCTCCTCAGGGGGAGGGGAATCTATAGAGCAAGTCTGGAAGCTTCTGGAAGATTCTGTTGTCAGTGGTGGATCTTCACTTCATCTGTCTCAGCCCACCTCCTCACAGCATCTAGGACAGGAAGGTTTGTCTTCACAGGCTTTAGTAGCTCTATTCTTTTGTCTTGTAATGCACTGTATCATCTTAAAGTCTTTCTTCATTATATATCCTTATCATCTCATCATCATCTGTTTTGTTTGTGTCCAAGACAGATGAAGTCGATTTCATCTGTTCCAATGACAGCCTATGAAGGGATAGTGTGGTCAGCACTATGCCCTGCTGCCTTTGTTTCCTTAACATGAATTAGATACCCATCAGAGCTGGGGGGACTCAGGGACATTCTACTGACTTGAACCCATTTTTGAACTCGAGACTTTTATGTTTGCAGTCTAGCTCTCTACTGCTAAGCCACGCCTAAAATTTACTATTTACACTTAATTTTTTATGTCCTAATATTTTCCTTAAGGTTGTGGTTAAATCCCAATATTTATATTTTATTTCATTCAAACAATTCCAGGAAGTTCAAAAGGTGTCAGAGGTCATCCAGGTCAAGGCTCTGAGAAGAAAAGAGATCTATATTTAGAAGGTCAGAAAGCACCTACTGAACTGAAGTCAGCACTGAAGCAGCAGAGCGGGCAGACAGCTGCTGTCAGGTATTCCGAACATGTGAAGAAGGCGACAAGACTGAAACCTAAAGTTAGGAATTATAATCTCAAAGATGACCGTAGGTGACACTAGGAAATGTCACAAACATGAAATTTGTCAAATATTTATAGTTTTGTCAACTATGTGAATTGTAATATTTTTATACGAATACACAGTGTTATTTTTTGCTGTTATATGCAAATCATTATTATGTTAAACTGTATTTTAATCTTAGCTAAGACTGTAGCTAGAACCTAGTCTTCAAAAATTTAGTTTTGTGTCTGTATACCCAACTTTATGGAAGATTCTAGAAATATTTATAATGTACTGTCTACTGCCTTTGATGTATGGTAGATCATTCTGACACTTTTTATTATGTAGGTCATGACCTTTTCAGCAGACACAGGAAAAGGTCACTGCTTTAATTACCATTTACATGGTTCATGTGATGCTTTATGTGTGTGTTAGGGTAAATGTAAACATTGGTGTCTGTGTGTGTGATCAAGGTGGGTGCTAATTGGATAGGGAGGGGAGATGAGATGGGTGCTCATTAATTAAGGAGGGTAGTTAGAGTGTGTGCTAATTGGATATGGCGGAGAGTCAGTGGGTGCTAATTGGAAAGGAGAGAAACAATAGCCCTTTGAATGTACATGATGTTAATCATTTTTTGTTTAGTTAATGACTTCATTAAATTGTATATTGAAGCTTTAAATAAAATTTATTTTTATAATAATAAGTAATCAAAGGTTTTATTATGTATTATTTGTAGCTGTATCTGGTGATGTTGTATAATAAGTCAGAACATAATCAGGGGTAATAAATATAAATGATTTAGTAAATCAATTTAATAAATGAGTCTGAAATCATTTAGGTGCAGCTACACATACAAGAAAAGTATTGTCATCACACAGTTTTTCTCTATAAATTTTATATTGAAGAAATATATGGGGGGGTATTTTTTCTATTTAGAAAATGCAGGTGGTCTTATTAACCCTACCCACCCACTCATTGGAAAACAATGTTTTACCCCGTTATAAATACAAGCTGTTACATAAATTATTTCCCTATCATTTTTTTTCTCAGATTTAACTTTCCACAACACACATAAATCTATCTGCTTCCCCTTCTTGGCCCTGAGGTATTTTAGATAGAAGGGTATTTTTATATTCTTTTTTTAGCAGCCTAAAATATTCTTCACTGGCACAAAAGTAGAATGGTGACACAAATGATCACCTGCTCAACTGCTGGATTTTTATTTTTATACCCAGTCTATTTATAGTAACACTAATTCTGAAAACTGGGACACAAACATAGTCTCAACCAGGCTACGTGTCTATGTAGGTCAACAGGTATCTTGATGATTTATCAGCAATGGTTTTATACACTCGCTTTGTCAAGTGTATAGCAATAAATACAAAACGCAAAAGGTTAGCACGAGTGGGGTTCGAACCCACGCGGAAATAATTCCATTGGATCTTAAGTCCAACGCCTTAACCACTCGGCCATCGTGCTGTGGTGGCAAAGCGGTCAATATTTTGTATGTAGGTTAGAATTACCTATAACTTGCAGCCTCGATATTGTGGATATGGTAACGAATAGTAACGATTAAATAAGCGAACTCGCGACCTAAGTCTTCGACATTTAGCTCATGTTTGTAGTTCTACATGTGACGTATTAAGCTCCCTCTAACCAGAGTTCCCCCCCCCCCCCCCCGAACGAAATGAAATTTATATAATTTAAATAGAAAATATATACTTTTAACAGTGTCCGCCCCCCCCCCCCCCCGAAGAAAGTCTAACCCCCCCCCCCCCCCCGAAAATTTTAAGTGCCCCCCTTTCCCCCCCCCCCCCCCCGGAGAAAAAAGTCTGGAAGAAACACTGCCTCTAACTACATAGTATACTACAAGTGAAGTCTTAAGCTCCCACGAACATTATGTGCTACTACTGATGTATTGATTAAGCTCCCGGGTAAAGCTAGTCTCGATCTGTGATAGACCTAACAAAACAAAGCTGTCTTTATACTGCAAGAGCCGGTGTATGTCGTGTAAGACAGCTGTCAGAGCGAGCTGTGTGATAGGCCGAAGTAGAGGTCAGAAAAATATGTCGGCCTCTGAAGCAGACAGTCACCTTTGACCCCCATATTTGCATATACATGGGGAGGTGACTCGATATTGCCTGTTTTATATTTCAATAAAAAAACTAATCCCGTCCCCTGCTCTCAATTACCATAATAGGCTAGCTAGTCGCTTCGTGTCGTACACAAGGCCTTCAGTGGCCTACATGTAGAGTCCAGTAACACGAAAATGTAGCCACTCGAACAATTATTTATTAATTTATAGGCTTCCATCCCCATGTAGCACTGTAAGTTTAAAAATAAAGTGAAGGCTACGTTGTATCGAGCTGCTAAAAATTGAACTTTAATTTCGGTAACCAAAACTTAATTCTTGTATCTGGCTGCTAGTTTTTAAAGTTTATTTTATTTTAGTAAGCCCGGTCACAACGCAGTTTTGTTGTGAAGGGCAGTGTTTCTTCCAGACTTTTTTCTCCGGGGGGGGGGGGGGGGGGGGGGGCGGACTAAAATGTCCGGAGGTGGGGGCGCACACTGTTTTCTATACAAATTCCATTTCGTTCAGGGTGGGGGGGGGCGGGGGGGGGGGGGGGGGGGGGCGGTAGACTTTCCTAAAGAGATGCCGGGAAGAAACTACTGACGGGTGTCATCCTAACGCCACTATTTACCTAACTAGCTAATCTTGCAAGGCACTAAATTGGGGATCTAGCAAAACATTTTTATGAGGTCACTACTCAACTACTCGGGTGACCAACACTGTCTGGCTAATCATAGACCAAAGCTTATTTTCGTTAAACATTCATGTGGCCACTACTTAACTACTCAACTGAATCGCCACTGTCTAGCCAAGCATAGACCGATGGTTATTTTAGTCACACTTCCATCAGAGCTGCCTTCAACATGTGCAGCAACCATCACGATAGATATCTGAGACATGCACTTGAAAAAAATGTCAGCCCACATCCTTTTTATAAGAATTATTGGCCATTATTGACAGAATATTACTTTATGATTATCTTAGCGTCTCTGGGCTGTCATATTCTGTGCTAACAAATGAAACAGAAAGGTATTCTCTATGCAAGCCAGTGAGGGCTGGTTCAAAAGATGCAATTCCATCATGCCAAAGGCGGATTGGAAATGTTTCCGGTTTTGGTTGGATGATGTGGTGGGACCCCTATGATTGTTGGGGCCCCAATTATCGTAGGGCCTCGACCTAGTATATAAGTGGCTTTATAATTATATGTAGTCAACTTGCCATTCTTGTCATTATTAACTATGTACTGATCACCACCTGGTGTCACCATTTCACCACTGTTACTGTGTCCAGATTACCGCCTGGTGTCACCCTTACAACACCGTTTGTGTCTTTAATGTCATACAGTGTCACTTTAAGTCACTGTTTAAGTCCTGATCACCAGCTGGTGTCACCATTAAACCATTGTGTCCATTACTGTGTCCTGTTCAACACATTCACATTGTGTCACCATTACATCATTGTGTCACCATTACACCACTGTCTGTGTCATGAATGCCGTATGATGCCACCCTCAGGTCATTGTATAACTGTCCTGGTCACCACCCGGTGTCACCATTACATGACTGTGTCACCATTACATCACAGTGTCACGCCCGGTGTCACTATTACATCAGTGTGTCACCACCTAATGTCACCGTAACATCACTTTGTCACCATCTAATGTTACCATAACCTCACCGAGAACCTACTCTCAGCAGCCACATAAATGTGACAATCACTAACGCTACCCCTTCTACTCCCCCCCCCCCCCCCCCACCCTGTTGACTATTGTATCCTTGTGTAACTATACTATTGATCAAATCATCACTCCACACATATTCCATCTGACACCCCCAAGTATCGTTGTACAATGTCCCCGGCAAAACGTTTGTTTCTATTACAATCATGTCATTAGCTTGTGTGTGTCAATGGGCTAGAAGAAAGGTGCCATTACTCTGGATCAATGTTTTGTTTCGTCAAGGTGTTCGCAATGTGAGGTTTGAAATTTTAGAAAACTTACAATGTGGTTTGGTTTAGAAATGTGTGTACGTTTATATAATTGTATTAAATTTGTATTTATTGGAGGTTTGAACTTTTAGAAAACTTACAATTTGATTTGGTTTAGAAATGTGTGTACGTTTGTATAAATGTATTAAATTTGTATTTATGGGTGGTTTGAAATTTTTAGAAAACTTAAAGTTTGAATCGGTTTAGAAATGTGTGTATGTTTGTATTAATGTATTCATTTGTATTTTTTGGAAAGGGGGGGGGGGGGATACAACAAAGTTAAGCGCTAAGATTCTTTCTTGTATATCGGTGGGGGCGGGTGCAGTATTGTAAACAGGGGTGTTGTATTATGTGCAGGGGTGCTGACTGTGGGTATGGGGTGCTGATTGTAGGTGTGGGGTGCTGATTGTGGGTGCGAGTGGTGATTATTGGTGTGGGTTGTGGGTAGGGGTACCGATTACTGTTTTGTCTACGGACTGAAATAGCACCTGTACAACACTCGGCCACTAACTAATGACTGGGCCACTATACAACACTTGACCACTAATGTCTGGGCCACTATACAACACTGGGCCACAAAACAGCATTCGGCCACTAAATAATGACTGGGCCATTATACAACACTGGGCCACTATACAACACTGGGCCACAAAACAATACCCGGCCACTAAATGATGACTAGGCCACAATATAACAATGGCAACCACAACTCTAAGACCAGCTACACATTATATCAGCCTTCTCTCGGTTTCTAAGAAAAAATGTTGAAATCAGTTTTATTTATCTAGCAACGGGCAGGACAAACTGTAATGTTTGATAGCCGTCTGGCTTTATCATCATACTCTCGATATATTTCAAAATAAAATCAAATAACATTCATACACAACAATCGTATAATAGATTTTATTTCTTCAGATCAGGGGTCGGCAACCTTTTGAAGCGGAAGAGCCAAGAGTTACAATTTTCAAAATTTCCCTGGTTTTAAAGAGCCACTAACATTTTTTTTTTATTTCAAATATTTTATTTTTTTATTAAGATAATTAGTATTTGTTCAAGGAGCTGGAGAGCCGCATCTTGATATCAAAAGAGCCGCATGCGGCTCGCGAGCCACAGGTTGCCGACCCCTGCTTTAGACAATAGTGTACACTGGCGGTTCAAATGTTGCGCCTAAAAGCAATCACTCCCCTCCCATCTAGTTGCTTTTATCTACAAGATTTGTATCCAATGATAATAACGGGCTTCGTTGCGGCGTCATTTCCGGCTGTTTCACGCAGACACGTGACATAGACAGGAGGCTGATCTCATTTTTACTTGACCTTTGACCTCACCCTGTCAATCCGGGTTGTTGCTGGCTAAAATACATCGCCATTTTGTTTTGGTCCAAAGGCTTGAATTTCACAACATGCTGGCTAGGTCATGTAGCTTGTGAGGTCACGTAATTAGAGAGGTCGTGTGGCTAGTGAGGTCACGTGACTAGCGAGGTCACGTGGCTAGTGAGGTCACGTGGCTTGTGAGGTCACGTGGCTAGTGGGTCACGTGATCGTGGAAGTGCAGGGTTAACATCTGTAACTTTTTCTCATGATTGTTAAAGTTGCTTGATATAACCCAGTCAAGATAACTATTGTGTAGAAATGTGATACAAATTAAATACCGACCACGTTTTAATTTGGTCAGCTTTTGAAAGAAAAAGAGAAATTTTTATTTCAGGCCTCCCCTTCTTCCGACGATATTTACGCAGCACAAATAATGACACGTTGAATGGATCGACCATTCGCTAACTGTTCAATAGCCATAGAAATCGTATCAATATAAAATCAATAAGAATCAAGTGTCAAATGTTTGATTTATATGATATATAAATGTCTATATAGAAAATGTCTATACATTCAACGTATCCAAACAATTGTGGTCCAAGAAAATAAATCATCTCAGGTCACGAAGACATGTCTCATGTGGTCTACAGAGACCAGAATTCCATGTTTTTCCCCCACACTTTCTACCACACACGGTTCATTGCCTGTGTGTGTTTTAATCGAAACAACAACACAGCTAGTAGCGTAGCTTTAGCTGCAACTGTTGTGTCATTGTCATCACGCAACGTTTTTTGATGTAAAGGCAGTAAAGTGCTCCATTCATGAAGCTTGTTGTTTTTCTTTCTTGCGTTGTTCTTGTTTTATTTTGTGTTGAAAATAGTTTCATATCTTGTCTATGATAGGCTTGTAAAGTCGCACGACATTCAAGTAAAGCTATCAGATGTTGTTTTATAAGATTTTAAAATTTCTAGCACGGACACAAGGGCACAATTTGGTGGAGTTTAAGTAGTTAGGTTCAGTTCATGGGCTTCCGGTTGGGTTTACCTTTACTGTCGACACAGAGCGTTGATCCAATGTCAAGGTTATACTGACACGTGTTGTAGCCAAGGTTGTAGTTGTAGGTACAGCTGTGGGCCATTCCGCAGTAGTCGTTTGGTTTACACGGCGTCAGGGGCATGCAAATCCCTTCCGGTGCGTCCTCTTTTACCTCCCCTGTTGGAGAGCTCGAATGTTTTGTTTCCGGGTCGTCAGCGCGCATGGCTCTGACGCGATCGTTGTAGGTGTAGCGTTCTGTTATGATATCAGACAGCCTGGGGCTGCTGTCTAGACGCTGGTCACCTGCTGTCTGAAGGCCTGGTCTGGAAAACAACACCAACGGCGATTTCTGGACACCGGAAGTGTTGTTTTGTCCCACGCAGTGGCCGTCTGGACAGCCGAATCGACAGTGGATTTTCGGGTAGCAAATTGTGTGGTAGGCGCAGTACTCGTGGACACAGCAGCCATCTTGACATGACCTGTACTAAAAATAAAACATGGAACAGATTGGTTAGGGTTGAGAGTACTATACTTCGAGGTAAAACCACTTGCGCGGTTCGATACGTTAAAGTGGTATCGCTACATGAACTTGCTAATCACGATACGTAAATTTAACACAGTCCATACCCTGATCTTTGTCAATCTCGTGCTTTAGCGTAAAATGGCGCGGTTCCCAGAAAGATGCAAACGGAAAAATACGCCACTGAAAAATGCGTAAAAAGAACTTTGCGCATTTATCTGTGTGCGCATTTTCTCTTTGAGCATTTTTCTGCGGGTGCATTTTTCTGTTGCGCATTATTTCGCGCTTTTTTCGTTGCGCATTTTTCCGGAGCGCATCTTTCTGGTCACCCAAAAGCGCGTGCGGCTAAACCTCGCGCCGTTAATATCGTTTATACATTCCCTACATGTATTTTCTAGTTAAACCAGAGATACAGAAGCAAGTAAGGTTATTCCATGGGCAAAACAAAACCTTAATCTACACGATATGAGTGAGAGCCAACTAGGTACTTATATTATGATATCAGGACAAAATGTGTCAACAAAAGTACTATTTTACATAGATCTACTATCAATGAACCCGCAAAACAATTCTACAATTCTACAATCTAAATATTGTTGAACCCCCCCCCCCCCCCCCCCCAATGATACGAAACAGTAGAACCATACTTTAACTGCATGTCTTCTGCGCTCAAATCAGCCACCAAAATGTACTCACCCGACTCGCCGCCGTCTGCATGACACCAACAGCAGCAGACACCAACCAGACGACCAACAGCTCCATGTTTTAATGACGTAATGGCTCTTTAATTTTTGTGGCCGGTCATTAGCTGATTAAAAAATAATTAGTTTCAGACACATTGGAATGGTTAACTTACCCTTTACAACAACGATACATAAAAGCTAATTTTTAAAATCACGAAAGTAAAAAAAAAAGGCCGATTCTAGTCGGAATAAGATACGCATGCGATACGCATGCGCAATGGAGAGAAACTACGACTTAGCGGCGATGTTTTCGATGGTACTGCGCATGCGTGTGTTTACAACCGCAGAACCCTAATACCAACCCTAATCCTATCCTTAACCCTATCCCTAATCCTATCCCTAACCCTAACCCTAGCCCTAATCCTATCCCTAACCCTAGCCCTAATCCTATCCCTAACCCTATCCCTAATCCTACCCCTAACCCTCATTCTAGCCCTAACCCTAGCCATAGGTCACTGCGCATGCGCAGAACTATCTTTTGCCGAAAAATCTTATTCCGAGTAGACACTTCGAAAAAAAAAATGACATATATAAACAACGAATATAGAAATTCACTTTACCCTAAAGACGTATCAGGTATGCTAACCGTCGTTAAGTAATTAACGCTTTTTAAACTTGTCGTAAAAACCTTTGACTCCCTCACCCTCTCATTCCCTTTTAACACCCCCCCCCCCCCACTTCAAGAGCGTGGTTATTGACTTTTAAGTAGACTACAGCTCTGTAAGAAACTGAATACTGCTTTGAATTTAATAATAACCCTCGAATAACGCACTAATAAGTTAACTAATGACGATATAATCTTTTAATTAAAAAGAGAGGGCTTTGATAACAGTCTTTAAAAAAATGAGAAGATATTGTCTCTGCTTTAAATAAGGGGGGGGGGGGGTGTCGTGTTTTTTAAAAACCCATCAAACATCGAACAGAGCTGCGAGAGTTGTCTGCCCGAGCTTTTATTAAGAAGCTTTTAATGTCGGGCCCGCGGGAGGGGCTATCTCAGATGACGGGATGCTGTTTTCTGCAGAATGGGTCGGGACGGGGGGGGGGGGGGGGGGGTAGTGAGGTCAAACGCATCCATCTAAAAGTGGCTTAAATTTTCAACCTGGCCGTGTTAGGGAGCAGATAAAAACCTGCCCAAAATACACAAGTAGGACTGGGAACTGGGATGATATTAAACAGCTCGAAATGACACACACACACACACACACACACATATATATATATATATATATATATATATATATATATATATATATATATATATATATATATATATATATATATATATATATATATATATATATATATATATACATACATACATGTGATATGAGAACCAACTAGGTACTTATATTACGATATGAGGACAAAATGTTTATCTAATGATATAAGCCAGAAACATTCTCTAAATCTATACTTAAGAGTTAACCTGCAAGACCCCACAAGCCCATCCTATGCAATTGTTTCTAATTCCTTTGAGAAGTATCTTTTTTTCTGTTTTTTTTTTGTTTTGTTTTTGTTACTTGTTGCGAAACAAGTTTTAAAAGCCAACGCTTGAAAAGGGCGCTTTTAATAGCTGTGGAGTTGATTCCCTTTGTTCGTTCGATTCTCTGAAGGTCGCATGGATGAGATATCGCAATGGTTTCTAGAATGTTCTGGCTTTACATGAGCTTGATGCGCAAACCCTATTATAAAGTAAGTAATGGGTGTGTGAGTGGTGTGTGTGTGTGGGGGGGGGGGGTGTAACTGGGATGTGTTCCTGTACATATCTTCAACATACAAATATAACATTTTTACACTACTTGCCTACTGAAATTTTCAAAGACCACATAGGTGATTACCCACCCGCATTCCGCCATTTGACAAACCATAATACATTTTGAAATTGGAAAAAGTTTGTATTTATGAAAACAAAATATGGGACTTCCATTATTTTTAAAGACAAAATGTTATAAAAATCGTCATTAGAAAAAACTCGTAAAGCCTTATTAATTACTTACTATAAGTTTCAATGTGTTCAATGTAACAACGATAGGCGGTTTTGTCAGCATATCGTCCAACAGTAAAATGTATTTAAAAAGTAATGGTATAACATTATAACAAATTGATTGACCACCACCTTAACCCCCGCTCATGTAGTCCATGACGTACACAATCCCTAACTTTTGTAGAGGCCTACAATCGTGACCTTTAGAAATATGCTGATGGTAATCCTTTTGGACACAACTCTTCAAAACATTTCTTGAATTTAATTGACATAGTTAATTTAAAAAAAAACAAAAAAAAAAAAAAACAACAAACATCGCTTTATGGTTAGCCATTGCCTTATTATTCTGGAACTATATTATTTTTAGCTCATCTGTTTTCTGAGGACACTGGCCAAGTTCTTTTAGAAAGACCCGATCATTATTGTTTACACAGACCAAAAACTTCTTTTTTTTGTCATTTTGACTTCAGGGTAGCCGTATTATTATACTACATAGAATCACCTTTTTATAATAACGCGTCTTAATATCCGCACACGATAGACTAGTTAAAATAATTAATTTACCATGTGAGAGTTTTATGAGCCAGTGTTATTTAAATAAAAACAACAACATCACAAACATTATACTCAAGTATACTGCCACCACTGTTGTTAACTCACTTTAGTATTACAGAAATAAGGAACAACTTTCTTTCAGATATCGCTGTTGATTAAATCCTACTGAAGGTATGTCTCACATCGTTTTCCATTATTTTTTCACTTCTCGTACAATGAAGGCTAGCAGCCATATATTGCAAAGCCCAACAACATTTGAATGGAATCGCCACACAAAGCAGAACGCACAAATCAATCCTCAAAAAGGGAAAGCTCTCCACATTTACTGGCAATAAAACAAGAGAGTTCGCGCGCCTGTGCTGACGTCACACAGCGCTCATCGCTCAATGCCGACTTCCTGTAGGTCCCCAATGGCGGCAACTAGCACTAGCGCAATGAATAATTTATCTGCGGCGCATGGTTCTCGTGGCACCGGCTATAATTAGATCAGACTTAGTAACGTGCGAGATCCGTCAACATATTGTTTAAATTATTTAGACTACCATCGGCCGTCCAAATCGGTTCTACTTTAAGTTAGAGAAAAATCGCTTTAAAGAAACCTAATATCTTCATGCTGGGTTATTCTCTACATTTCAAACAGAATAATTTTGTTTACTGAAATAGGAAATAATTACATTAGGCCACATATTTTTTATTAGCACGTTAATTAACTTTTAATGAGGTCTGAAACAAATGAGCCGACGTCTTACAAAACCCCAGTGACTTGCCGGGATATTTACTTAATTCAATGGGCAGGGGGGGGGGGGGGTGATAATGTTGAGAGGTCGCCTCTTTTATATACGATGAGTTAGCTAAATAAATAGTCGAGTCAACGTTCAGTGAAGGGTGCCAGGGAGCCACCTAGATGGAGCCATGAGGTGGACATGACCATTTAAAGAGCCACAAGAACTTGGCCCACAGTGAAGAACATATACTGACAAACTATGGATTTGTATCAAGCAATGCTCTTATCATCAGGGTTTGTTGATGACCATAAATTCAACACATTGAACCTCTGAGATACCCCAACAGTAGCTTAACTAAACAGAAAATCCAGGACACTTTGAACTAGTCAACAGCGCTCGGTGCACTCAAGTAAAACGTCACAGAAGAAACAATGTGCTCCAGGGGAAATAGCTCAATACAAATGTTTGCTAGTGCTGGATCACGTCTCCATTCTCATGGATGAAAAGAGCCCGAGTTACTAGGAACAAAAAATAACTGCATAAAAAAACTCCTCATACTTCTTTTAAAAGAAAATGTAATTCGAATACACAGATTAATTAACACCAATATGTTAACTGAAAATCATTTATTGTATGATGTAAAAAAGTTTTGCTTGAGTTATTGGTTCTGACGCAAAAATGCCATGTAATCGATAGATCGATTCTGTCATGAAATCAATAAATCCATACTGTTGATTTATCCCTTAATAAAACACTCAGTAATTCTATTAACCAATCACATTATTATTATGGATGAACTAGAATTAAAAATTAAACGTCTGCGGAACATTCATGGAAATGTCAACACTTCAATTTCCAATCGTCAATAATGAATGCAGCCTAATTATGTTAAACGAAAAATTTATTTTTCATCACAATAAAAAAGGTTTAAGCCAAAAAACGCATTAAAATTTAATCATGCCATTCAATAATTTTTTTTTAGATCCAGCGTCACTTACTGAAAGCACGGCGCTAAAACTCGGCGGTTGAGCCGGTCGGGGACTGAAGAATTTAATCAAACCCCGGAAATAAACGCGGCAGCTGAAAATGACAGACTGTGAGAGTGGCTTCCCCTTGTTGAATACGAGCCGGATTATGTTGAAGTATCGTCATATGAGCGCGAGCTTGTTGGTGTGGGGAGTCACGTGACACGAGACCTTGACCGATGTCAGCTAAAAAGTTAGCAGAGGTATTGTTTGGATCAGACAGATCTAGCTAAGAATTCAGTATTCAGTTTTCTTAGTTGTCTATTCTTCCATAATAATTTAATTGAAATTTTTAGATTTTAAAAGCTAAAAATTATCTTCATGTGTAGGTAAATCTCGTAAATTTAATTTTCCACTTTGGTTAGTATTTTGAAAGCTGTGAGTAAAGGGGTTTCCGTTATGCTGGAATGAACAAACATTTCTGCCTGAATAAGGAGAAGGGACAAACAGTTTTTTTTTCAGACTTATTTCTTCGGGGAGGCGGGGGGGGGGGGGGGCACTTGAAATTTTCCAGGAAGTGGGGGGTGGGGGGGGGGGGGGCGAGGGGGGGGGGGATCGCACTTAAATTTCTGGAGGGTGGCGATGTGCGTTCTTTGGGTGTGTGTGTATGGGTGGGGGGGGGGGCATAGCATAAGAGATGCCTGAAAGAAACTCTGAGAGACAGCTAAGTTAGGAAGGCGTGCCTTCAACAAAAGATAAGGCTGTTTTACCGCCAATTTATGCAGGGCAGTCTGCTGAAAATAACGTCACGTGATTTATGTCTCGTCTGCGTCCTAGCTCCCATTCACGACACGCATCGACCAATGGAAAAGCGTTTAACAACCAGTTAGGAATCTGTTACATTATGCCGTTTTAGTTTTAATTGTTACTCCCTTTAATTTTCTTATTTAGAGCTAGGGGTCATCCATATAGGACGTCACGCTTTTTGGGCGATTTTTACCTCCTCTATCACTTCCCACCGTCACACATTATCACAAAAAATTAAGACCCCCCTCCCTAAAATGACGTCACGCCGTAGCTTACACCCCCTCTCAAAATCGCAGTTTTTTTAATCACACCGTTTTACTAAACATAGAGTACGTCAATGTGTTTCTAATACAATTTACAAAAAAAAATAAAAAAATAAATAAATAAAAAAGCTTTCTAAAACGCGAAATAACAGCTAACATTTATATTTTAACATTAGTTTAAAAAGAAAAAAAAAACAAATGCAGCACTGTGATGTCATACTTTCTGAACATCCCCTCCCCCTTATCACTAAATTCCCCCACTCCCTCTTTTGAGTGTGACGTCAATTAAGGGCGATCCCCTTGCGTCCCTAATTTTCCATCACAGCATTTATAGATCTTTGTTTATCTTGGGCATAAAGTGAATGATGAAGCTCCCAATTTCCCAAAACATCGACTCGTCACTTTACTTCTTTGGGTATAATACAGTTCTTAAGAATAAAACAGATTATTTAATACATTTAACACTCAGCTAACTTTACAACATTTCAACCATTCAATTATTTCTTTGGCTAAATGGTGTTACAAATATTTTTGTTGTCTTTCGCTCCCTCACGCCGACTTCCGGTTAACCTACCAACACCACCTACCATGCTAGATAAACAGTCCGTCACGTCCTAACATAAATTTGCTCATAACTAATCGTCTGCAAGGTTCGCCTACCTATCTAAATTTCAAATAATAATCATTAAAAAAGTTTTAAAAAACCCACGTTTTCTGATTGAACTAAAAAGTAGAAAATAAACGCTATACATCACAATAATGCAAGCGATCACTCTACTATAAGCGATGAAAAACGTGGGGCGCCGAAGTAAAAGTTATATTACTATTGATTAGATAATACTATTGACTTTTATTAGGGAGCTTGTAGAGAGTCAACAGTATTAGAAACTGTAAGAAAATCACGGCGCCCCACGTTTTTGATCGCTTATAGTAGAGTGATCGCTTGCATTATTGTGATGTATAGCGTTTATTTTCTACTTTTTAGTTCAATCAGAAAACGTGGGTTTTTTAAAACTTTTTTAATGATTATTATTTTCTACTTTTTAGTCTTTGTTTGTTTGCATTAAAATCTTGCTATCGATTTTATCTTTTCACTTTTTTTGGGTAAACGAAGACAACTCGTAAAAAGACAACTCGTAAAAAGACAACTCGTAAAAAACACGTTGTGTGAATACGTTACTGACTAGAACACATAGATTTGAACCCGTGTCGAGTGGGATAGCAATCGTGTGCCCAACCACTCGACCATATCTTCTCCCCCATACTGGCCCACCTCCTGTAAGTTTAAACTCGGTTCAAACTAAATTATCTGTCCCTAAGCCTGTGGCGAAGTGGGATCGTTCGCTTCACTGCGCGCGAGGTACGCGTCGCTCCTGTAAGTTTAAACTCGGTTCAAGCTAAATTCTCTGCCCCTAAGCCTGTGGCGACATGTGATCGTTCGCTTCACTGCGCGCGAGGTACGCGTCGCTGGTTTTTTTTCTAATGGCTAGCAGAGGAGAATTATATATATAGATTATATAGCGGTCTAAAATGCTCAATAAAATGTTTCCATTGATCAATTTAGTAATAATAACAATTGAATATTCAATGGTCATCCAAAAGAAAGCTTCCCTGAAAATTTCAGCGCGCTAGCTAACTGGGAAGTGCCAGAAATTTCGATCGCAAGATTTGATTGGAAAGACAAACACACAAACAGAGAAAGCAAGTTAAAGAAAACGTGGGAAAAACCAGAGAATTCATTGATAGGCTCTATCTAGCCGACAGTTAAAAAAAGGTGACAGGGACCCCGCATGTTGGAGTAGTCTTTATCACGTGATCATGCTAGCATCGTTTGCAGAGCTAAAAGTTCAAGGTCACCAAATTTACTTTATAAATTGAGTATGAAATGAAAAAAAAAATAGCTTTGGGGTGTAGGGGGATCAATGTCAAGTTAAAAGCTAGAAAGTTAGATCTAGGCTAGGTCAAATTACACTGCTTCTTGGTTTCATGAATTATAGATTAATTCGAATCCATATTGATTGAATGTATGGGCTTCATATTAGAGATGGTTACTGGAGCATAACTCTGGTCAACCAAAGGGCGATTACTCTGGTTAATTAGTGGACAATTACTCTGGTCAGTAAATGGACAATCACTCTGGTCAGTTACTTTACAGGGATGATTTGTTGTCAGAATGTCAAGGACTGATTACGAATTTTGGTATTTTGTCAAAAATCTTTAAAAAATAATGCTGTTTTTCAGTTTGTGTGTAATTAGTACACGGTTAAACATCAGACGACCAAACACCAGACATCATCAGACGCCCACATCGCAGGCGACCGTACAACAGACGCCCATACAGTAGACGGTCACACACCAGACATCATCAGACGACCAAACACCAGACGACCAAACACCAGACGACCAAACACCAGACGACCAAACACCAGACGACCAAACACCAGACGACCAAACACCAGACGACCAAACACCAGACGCCCAAACATCAGACGACCAAACACCAGACGACCAAATACCAGACGACCAAATACTGACGACCAAATACTGACGACCAAATACCAGACGACCAAATACCAGACGACCAAATACCAGACGACCAAATACCAGACGACGAAACACCAGACGACCAAATACTGACGACCAAACATCAGACGACCAAACACCAGACGACCAAATACCAGACGACCAAATACTGACGACCAAATACCAGACGACCAAATACTGACGACCAAATACCAGACGACCAAATACCAGACGACCAAATACCAGACGACCAAATACCAGACGATGAAACACCAGACGACCAAATACCAGACGACCAAATACTGACGACCAAATACCAGACGACCAAATACCAGACGACCAAATACCAGACGACCAAATACCAGACGACGAAATACCAGACGACCAAATACCAGACGACCAAACACCAGACGACCAAACACCAGACGACCAAACACCAGACGACCAAACACCAGACGACCAAATACCAGACGGTCATACAACAGACGGCCGCACACCAGACGACCATCGCTACTTCCGGTTGCACATCAACTTGCCCAGCCTTGCCGGAACACGACGTACGACGAATCTGAGATTCCCACGAATTGTGCCAGGAAAATGGAACCAGCGATTGTCCCCCTGACGTGAAGTGCCATCACCACTCCTCCTGCACCATTCAGACGCCCTCGTCACGTGAGAGTGAGATCAATAAGGCTATTAGCCTGCACGGACACCCCTGCTCACGAGCTGATGCTAAAAATAGACCAGCTCTCGACACTTTTCTAATGTAACTGCTTAATAATGCTCTAAAATTCTGAACAATTATTCTTGTAAGCTGATTATGTTTTGTTTAATCACCACAACGTTGATCAAGTTAATTTAATGCATGAAATTGTAATGATTAAAAAAATATATATAATAATAATAAAAAAACAACGGGTTTTTAGAGCAGAGAAAATTAAAAAAAAAAACAAAAAAAAACTTTTGTAATTAGATTCTATTAATCGGAAATGATAATTTAATTTGATGGATATATTTGGTGAAACAATTGAGGTGGTAGCCTATTGTTTAACGAATTCTATCTCTTATTACGTTCATCAAAATATTTCATAAGCTTTGGTCAAATAGATTTGGATTGTTGTTAAATAGTTTGATATAGAGAATACTCACTTTTTGGTGACAACTCCTTAAAGAATACATAGTTTTTGGTGACTTTTGAAGTAAGTCCCACTTTTTGGTGATATTTTCTGGAAAAAAAACCCCAACTTATTGACAACTTTTGAAAGAAAACCCACTTTTTAATGACAAATTTGGAAGGAATACAAACATTTTGGTAAGGATTTTATAGGAAAATACAGTTTTCAAGAAAAAAACTCTTCAAACTATTCTCATAGCCGAACCACCAAATGACTACGGTCAGCCAAAAAAAAAAAAAAAAAAAACCATGAGCCTATCAAAGTCAGCCAACCATGAGCCTATCAAAGTCAGCCAACCATGAGCCTATCAAAGTCAGCCAACCATGAGCTATTATAGTCAGCCAACCATAAGCCTATCAAAGTCAGCCAACCATGAGCCTATCATACTGAGACAACAAGGAGAAACTACACTACTAAACTAAAACCTCAGCCACAAACGTCTCTCTTGGGCTCCAAGCAACGTGTTACAAAAAACGTAGTCCCTTGACTTACTTCCCCTGATCTGCAATGTCTACTGCCCATTACAATACCTAAGAAGTAATTATCCTCTTTTTTTTTTATTAGAAAAAACTCTATTTTTTTTTTATTTTCGGGAAAATTTACCACCAAAAAACTCGATGAGTGAAATTTAACCCCTTCTCCCCCCTTTCCACTACGATTATAGAAATCCTGAAAATACTTTAAATCAGAAGCATAAACGTGCATCCTGTTTCTGATACACATTTTTCCTTCTCCGCCATTTTTAGTTCGCCAATCACATCTTTGTGTATTTCTTCTCCATGTGTAAAATGTGAACATAACATAATTTTAAAAATGGGCCTTATGCTACCCCACCCCCTCCCCCATTCATCGTACTGATTTCAAATACTTTCCCCATTCACCTTACTAATTTCTAACACTTTCCCTTTAAATCCTTCTGATTTCTAGCACCTTCTACGATTCCATCTGCGCCGATGTCATTGATGTACATTCAGCTCACACATCAAAAGCTAGAACTTTGCATCACTTTTATTCTTGTCAAATTAATCCAGACCAGGTTTATAAAGAAATGCTAATCAGCTGTCAGGAACGGTCCCACAACGGCCATCCATAATTCGGAACTACGTCATCAGCAGTCCCTTAATACTCCGCACACACATTTTTCACTTGATCAAAGTTTTTTATATACATTTTTTTTACTGAAAATATCTGAAATTCAAACCGTTATGAATGCCTTAGAAATTATATTTGATTTAGCAACAATTATGTAGCCTTATAGTGTTGAATAACTGTATATACAATATTAAAATAAAGCAGGAGTGAGCTACTCACTTTTAACTATAGCGTATGTTCGTATTTAACAGAATAGGACTTTAAAATAGAATGCAAGTTTGTGACAAAGCTGCTCAGTTTTGAGAAAACGCTTTGAGGCGAAAATGTCTTAGAAGGTTTTTTTTTTTTTGTTGAGAATAGATTGACTAAAAGCGAATTTTAAACGTTTTTTGAGAAAGGGGAAATAAATTTCCACTTCCGACACCGAAAATCGCTCGAACAGTGATAGAAACTTACGTATAAGATCAGATACCTATTTAGAAATATTTCGTTTCGTCTACCATACTGAGTCGGTACTCCATCGTGTTCACACACACACAAGATTGCAAAAGCTATGTATTTCCGAAGGGTGCAAAACGTCGAGTTTTTGCCGTTGCATTAACTTCCTCATTACCTGGAGCGCTGACAACAGGGGCTTTGACCACAGGGGCTTTGGTCGTGGGCACATAGACCACAGGCGCTTTGATCATGGACACATTTACCACAGGGGCTTTGGTCGTGGACACATAGACCACAGGGGATTTGATCGTGGACACATAGACCAAGGGGCTTTGATCGTGGGCACATAGACCAAGGGGCTTTGATCGTGGGCACATAGACCAAGGGGCTTTGACCACAGGGGACCTAGATCACAGGTGTTGTTTCCACAGAGGGTCTTTGACCACATGTGGTTTGTGCAGTGTGGGTTTGATTACAGGTACTCTGTTTATGTATGGTAAGGATTAACTTAACAAGTTGCAGTATGCTGTAATATGATGAACTATTCATAATCTAGACAAAACTTGACGCAACCATATTTTCATATAATTTAAATAAAGTTTTCTTCAACCATTTTGAAAACCCACTTTAGAAGCAAAAACCATCATTTTCCAGTAGCCAATAAAGTATAAAGTATCACAGATTCCAAGGGACAGAACTGTGCTACTGGCTTATTTTTCTTGAAACACAACATCATACAGCACACACTAAAGCTAATGTGTTCAGTGAACGATTAAGTAGAACAAATAAGTAGGTTATAAAACAAATATATAAGGGTAGTACTACTGTTTATTACTAACATCAGTATGAAATGTAAGTTGTAACAGTTAACAGCAGTAATAAATGCAACTTTTGCCAGAAAAAATTCATATTTTAATGAATAAAAAAATATATATTGCAATTTTCTTAGTGAATAAACTAACTCAGAACTAAGTTGGTATTTTATAAAAAAAAATGTAAAATAGAAATACAAGGCCAAATATCAATATTAAAAGATTTAAATTTTACTTTATCTTTTATAAACTTCGTTAAAAATAACTCTTAAAGCACTTTTTAAAATTACTGTTCTCATGTAATAAAAAAAATTAAATGCATGAGAAAATTGCCAGAAAAACCACACCAAAATGTTTTTTTTAAACGCGGCAAAGAAAGGTTTCCCCACATGGTTATGTACAATAAATTTTCAAATGAAATTTCCAAAATAAAATATAGAAAAAAAGAGTACAAATGGCACAGAGCTTTCTCAAAAGAGTTATAGTGTAAGTTACAAAGTTGGGAACAAATAGCAAATATGTGTATCTATCTAACAATGACTAAAGAAGACAGGAACAGATATTTGTATCCATCCAAGCAAGGTTGGGAACAAATAGCAAATACATGTATCTATCCTACAGCAATGAAGCAAATATGCAAAGGATGTGGGGAATAAATAGAAAATATTTGTATATATCCTAGTAATGAAACACAACAGGAACAAAAAAACTAGCATTTGTATCTATCTTACAGTAACCAATTGGCTGATTCAATCTTGGTGAATTATGAATGAACATAGTTTGAAAGAAACCAGAAACCATTTATTTTTTAATTACATATTTAACAAATTGATTATAAAAACAATAATTACAAACTGTAATTAAAACACAACACAGTAAAGGTGATGTGAAGCCAAGGATTTCTTTGTTAAAGAAAATAATAATAAAAAAAAACAACTAGTCAACAATTGAAAACAAATTTCAATTTCATTGATTTATGTAACAGTTTTAAAATACCATATATATGATTCACATCAAAATATGGAGATTCAAAGTGATAGATGTCACTATGACAAAAAAGACATGCTAGAAAATAAAAGAATCAAAGTGGCACTACTTTAAAGGTGGTCTGTACACTTAAACACTGCCAATTGACTGTTCTTATTAAGGTAATAAAAAAAGAGGGTTTAGATTAGAATGAACACATGATTTTGCAAATAAAACTACACAACATTTGGCTTCTTATTAAGTTCAATGTACAGAAATACCAGAAACTACAGTTCTATTGATTGGATCTTTTCACTACATTAAAAAGGAAAATGCATATTTGGTAATGACTAATTGCATGTTCAAAACTGTATTAAAATGCAGTTTTCAATCAACAAAGTAAAACAACTATGAAATAGAAAAAACTATTTTAAAGGGAACTAACCAAAACAACATAAACAATAATCTGAATATTCAACCAAACTTGTTGATTAAACACTACATTTGTATCAATTAAAACTGTAGCATATTTACAGGTAGTATATTTACTATCAATATATGACTTAAATGTTTAAATAGTATATATATTTGTACTTTTAATCAAACAAAGCTAAAATTTCATTGAAAATAAATAATTATACAAACTGAGCAGCTAAATTTACTATAAAGCAGAAAGATGAAACTGCATTTAAAGTCTCTAGAAATAAAGAAAAAAGAGTATTGAAAAATAAAATTTTAAAAATTTCAAATACTTTTTTTATGTTAAAGAGCTAAAAATAGGAATGTCATTGTTAACCATTTAGTATAAATTTAGACAGCAATAAAAAATCACTCTATTTTCTTGTCATCCAAAATTATAGCTGTCTTCATTAAGAATGCGTTGCCATTCCTCAAAATCAGTTAGAAGTTAAAAATAAAATTTTGTCTTGTATATCACATATTATATCACAAAAATTTTAAAATTTAAATACCAGATTATCACAAATAGTTCAAAACAGTTTTAAAATATGTTTACATAATAATTATTATAAAAAATAAATCACAATATATGAATAGCATATACTTCTAAATTTACCTTTGCAAACATATTTACAAGTAAATAAAAAATAATAATTTTAAATGGATTATTGCTTAAGAATTGTGTAAAGATATTTCTTCTTAAATTTAAATGGTGAAACTCATGAAATGGAATGGTTGTGTGCAGGTATAAATTTTTACCATCAGCTGCCTTCTGTTACAAAAGTTTTGTAAAATTACAAGTCGCGGATATGATTCTTCATTAATTTTGGTATAGGCAGCTTGTCCACACTGTCCATATTGACCAGACTACTGCGAATCTTAGAAAAACATTTCTCCTGCAGGGTGAGGTAGCGACAGGTCCTTACACCCAGCTCCAGCTCAGTCTCTGTGGCCGTGGAACTGATTAAAGGATAGAGGGGCTTCTGCACAGCGTTCAACCCAGTGAACGCTTCACCAAGACTGATGCCGTTCTTATAGAATGTTAGGGTCCCTTTGTACATGTCCAGCAATACACCAATGACAGTTGAGCTGTCAAAAAAAGGGTCACAGTAGCGCTTGCTGATGCCATTGTGCCAGATACAACCTTTGTACGACAGACCCCAACTTTCCTCATCTTGACCTGGATGTACAAAAAAATAGAATTAAGTTTTTAAAAAATTAAAAAAGCCAAAAATTAATGAAAGAATCTGAATAAAATAAATATTCATATTTATTAGAAATTTTTAAAAACTAGATCTATATTTAAAAAAAAAATATATATATAAATTTAAAATTGTTATTAAAATTTTTTTTCATATGAATGCAGTTAATTATTATAAATATTATATTTTATATATATATTATTATATTTTTAAATATTTATATTTATATTTTAGAATGCATCAGACAATAGCATTCTAAATCATACCGATGAGATTTATGTACTGGTAGAGGTTGGATCTAAGCAGGGCCCTGCATGTTCCCACGCCAACCATGACAGATGTTCCTCTGGGTGGTTCCAAGAACACAATCTCCCAGTAGTGCTCACCATCAGAGAACCCCTTTGTTCCTCTCACACCTGTCATCACATAGCAGACATCAGGGACTATCATTTAACTGATAATTTTACAGTAAGAATATGCTATACCAGTTAACTTTTTAAATATATAACAGGATGTAACCAGTAACTTAATGTCAGAATAAATAATTACATGATACTTAGTGTTTAATAATAGAACATAGACCATAGAATGTAAACAAAAATAAATAATTGTTGACAGCCCCTCAATGATAGCTATTGGTCTACATATAGCAGCCATTTTAAATTAAACAAATTTTAACATTAAGCTACCCACCTACAGTACCTGTACTTTGAATAACTGGGTCAATGTAAAAATAGGCAGCCTCCATGTTGGAAGACAACTGGACCTCAGGAGGTTTGGAGTTACTGTCCCATACCCAGCTTTCATTAAAGTACTCGCGTATAGCTGGCTGGTTACCTAGTAGGAATTTTTAGAATATTTACACAAGTGATTAAAAAGCTCATGTTAAAATGCGATGCTCCACCAAAGTTCCTTTGACTATGACAAAAAACAAATATATATTAGGGTGAGCAAAATGTTGATTCTTTATTTCTAATTATTTATACAATTATATGAACTTTGTCATACAGTTGTAATCCAATTAAATTACTTAAAAAACGACAGCTAACATCCTAGAGTAGTTAAGAAACTTTTTTTAGCCATGCTTTAGATAGTGAGCACAATCAAGTAAAGACTTGGAAGTATGTGTTAATTCTTGTAAGCTATCCACTCAATATCAAAATGTAAAACTAAAACTCATAATTACACAGAGGTGCAAAATATCTAAAATTATGATGGATGATCAACAATGAAATCATAAATTAAACTGGAGAAGTATTCAAATCAAGTTAAAAGGTTTATTAATGATCATTTATTTAGAAGTCATAATTAGTTTTAATCAAGTGAGCTGCACTTTTTTTAAAACATAGAGAAAAATTCTTATAAAAATAACTTGGCTGACATTTACCACAAAGAATAAATGCTTACAGTAGCGTAGACTAATAGATAACAAGGATGAAAAATTACATCGTAGTAGAGAAAATGGAATACAAATAAAATAAAAGTTTAACTTACCCACAGGAAGAGGCATTGGTGATTAGTGATTCACAGAGAGAGAACTAGAAAAAATAAAACCTTGCATGCAACTAGACAGATGCATCAAACAAACCAAGGTCGCCAGTTTTTGAAAATAATTCGTCAACAATGTTATTATTGCTAGTCTGTAGAAATAAAAAAAAACCATCTAGTGATAAGCAGCTGATAACTTTATCTAAGAAAACTAGAACAGCTTGGAGAAATAATATGCACTTTAACATTAGCACTGCAGTTATCTTGCGGTTGTAAGGAGAAAAAATTTTGTGGCATGTCCCCTGATACATACAAGTCACAGCCATAATGTGAATCTTGCAGCTGTTTGACAGTTAGATAAGAAACTAGATTAAACCAGAAAAACTGTAATGTTACAACTGATTACATAAGCTTCATTATGCAATACACAGTACAAAAAACAAACTTCCCTGTTACAAAAAAAAAGAAATAGTGGTCATTACACAACTAAAGAGAATCGGTTATGTTTTTCAACTGTATTAATTAAAAAATCTATTTAACATACATAAGCTACAGGTTACACTAATTGCTTATGTTAAAACAATTTTTTTTTCTTTTATTCACATATGTTACATTCTTTAGGCTAGTTTGTGATTAAAAAAACAACCCATCTATGAATTCACAGGTGAAGTGTTTTAACTGGTCACTTCATGCTTCATTTGAGTGAACATCATTAGTAAGTCAAACATAACAGGTACAACACCCAGCTGTGGTCTATATGGCATCCCTTATATTCAGAGTTTTTTCCAGGCATCTCTTCGGGAAGCGGAGCACCCCCCCCCCCCCCCCCCCCCCCGAAAATTTCAAGTAGTGCCCCCCTGGAGAAAAAAGGCTGGAACACTGCTTATATTTATGGGCAGTCCAAACTTTTTAGAAGATGCACAATAGTACTGTGAAGGACTTGAGAGAGAAATGTGACCCAGGCCTGGCCTAACTCTTCTAAAATCTAAAGATGTATAACAGAAATTTTAAAAGAATTATTATGATTAGGCGAAATTTTTGTTTATTATTTTAAAATGTAGAGTTTTGTGGTTCTATGTGAGCACTCATTTTGGATAGGGATGGGGTTGGTATTTTACTATAATTTAATTTTGTTTGACATTTTACAATTGTAACACTAGGAGTAATACTAATATTAATATTCAACAGTTTTAGTTTAGTGTACTACACTTGAAGAGGAAAAGCATAGCAGTAATATACACACAGTTAAACTCTACTTATTATTAAATGTTATTTTCTCTCTGAAACAATTCATCTTTAGAAGGCTAGTCTAATTATTAGAATTGAAACACACTCACTACCGATAATTTTCATCGCTCTCACAACAATAATATTAGATTATTACTGCGTCCAGCTGTAGTGAAAAGTCGGTCAAACTATTCTTCATTTGATTGGCTGAGGTAGACACACCTTCCATTGAATAAGAAATATCAACTAATCAAAACATTTTCATTTTTTTCTGCGTTACTGTAATGTCTAAAATTAAACTCAAATGTTTCTTCCGCTTGGAAAAGAAACTTCCGTTCTAATCTAAACACAACAGCTCTTCTTCAACTGTGGATATCCGATTGTTTTACAAAAACACAAGAAATAAAAAAAATTTAAAAATAATAATTAATCAAGTCTACTCTTCCAACATCATAAAGAAATAATGTCTGATATTTTGGACTATGAAATTGAAGAAGACAAACTGTGAGTTGAATAATATAAAATTAATAAATTAAATTTGGTTACCAGACATGAGAGTGAGACTGTCACGACTCACTAGATCTAGAAATCTAGATCTAGACTAGATCTAGATCTAGTCACTACTGTACCAGACCAGGTCTTGACTGGCCAGACGACCAGCTGGCTGTTAGTTTCTCTAGATAATCTAGATTTTCCAGGTCTAGATCTAGAATCTAGCAGCCTAGCTTCTAAATGCTAAGCTTTGTACTTAGACTGCTTTAGTCTTTTCTTTAGTCATCTGCTTCTAGAGTAGATTTCCTCACGCGATCAAAGCCATATTGCGATCACATTCCCGTTTTTCGCTTCGTATAATAATTGTTTGGATGCTTTATACAAAACTACCGGTATCTGATGTACGCATGTCCATTTCTAAATATATCCAGGTCAAATTCCTTTGTTTTCTCCTTCTGGAAGACAAGTTATTAAATTTTTAAGTTGAGGTATGACGTCAGCCGGTGATCCCAGTTCCCCCGGATGAAAGCACTAGGTCCGGGATGAGACGAATAAAACCAACCAATCAAAGCTGTTTATAATTAGGTTAACTATAAATAGCTTCTACATATGTGTGGGACACTGTAAATACTATAGCTAAGGCTACTAAAGCAACCTGAGAGGTCAAATGGGGGTGATCGCAGCTGGGCTGACGATTCGGGTCGTTTTCCTCGCTGCGTAACCAATGACTTGAGCTAGACTAGCCTAGATTTAGATGCTCTATATTTCAAGCTAAGTCTAGAATCTGTATAGTTTATACATTATTCTGTGGTTTTAAATTATTTCGATCATCTACTTCTTCTAGAACTAGTTTGTGTCTCCATATACAAGCATATCTAAGCAAATGTTAGGTTTTGTCTTGTTAGTAATTATTACGTCCCTTTGTTATGATTATTAAAATTGCGTCCCTTGAGTTATCACTGGGTCATCCGTGATGTGTTGTTAATAAATTTAATTAAAGTGTTTTTTATGTGGTTTTGCAGTCTATTAATTAATAATACAATCAACAACACATTTAAAGGTGTAAATTATTTATTTTAGCTATTAAAATTGGATCAAAACGTAAAAAACTACGCTTGTTACGCAACAGGAAAATGTGACCGCCGGCAAGAAAAAAAGGGGAAAAAAAGATCGCAAGCAGGCACGTCACTAAAACATGAATATCTCAAATACTTGCGTAGGAATACAAAATGACTTATAAATATTAGAGTAGAATGGCAGCGGAATAACACGGTACTTTCAGTTTGTTTCTGTGTGAAACGGGTACAAAATAGCGCCCGATTGAAATTGGGAGTTTGGATTTTTTTGCTATATGTGACCGCGTTAGGAAATCTACTCTAGATCTAGATTAGTAGCTTGGCTTAAGACTTAAAATAAATCTAGTTCAGTAGCTAGATCTACTCCTTACTCCTGAGAGTCAGTTACTAGAATAACTAAATTATTTAGTTATTTTAGTAAATAACTAGATCTAGATAGATCTAGATCTACTCAAGACTCTAGAATCTAGATCTAGTTCTAGACTTAGTCTTAGAAAAAAAAAATGACTTAGACTAGACTAGCTTAGACTCTAGACTAAATGACTAAGGACTAAGATTAGAAATAGGGATAAGGAGATTAGATTAGACAAGATCTACATTCTAGATCTAATTATTCTAGCATCTAGATCTAGAATCTAGAGTCTAGCTAGCAGCTAGAGCAATAGAATCATTCTACTCTCAGTTTATTTTTTTAGTAGGCCTAAAAAAGCCTATTTTATTTTTACAATCATTTGGAATAATTCATATTCATAAGATAGTGACATAGAAAGTCATATTCTACTAGATCTCTAGAGTCTAAACTAAAAGAATCATATAATATTTTTGGACAATTAAAAAATGAAAATTGGCTTTTAAAATGAAAGTGTCTGACAGTCAGTTGCAGTTAGCGAAAAATTGTCTTGAGTGACTGAGTCAGTGTCTTTGTGTTGTCACTGAACCCAGATGGGCCTATAGTCTATAGTATAGATCCTAATAATAATTAGTCTTAGGCCCTAATAATTAAAATACTATTGATAGGCTAATAGGCCTAATATTATTCAGCATGCTGCTAATCTCTATTATTTTGACATTAACTTAAAACCATTAGACCTAAGTATGCTTGACTTGATTATTTGTTCCAACAGTAGAATATACTATGGCTATGGTTTACAGTAACACAGGCAAACAAATGTACAGCACCAATTGCATAATGTCTGTTATAGGGCCTACTGTTCTGGAACAATTACTGATGCAATATCAGGGTTTTACTGCACTGTCAACTTACAATTTACATTCCAGTATGACCATAATTACACTCACTTAATATAGTCATGAGTCAAGCAACACTGCAGTAACTCATGTCAGTTGTAACAGTTAGTAGTATAATTATATTGTGTTCAATGCTATGTTCACACCCTGAATTAATGATTATCTTATATGAACATCTTTGATTTTACCAGCCTCAACAATTTGTTGAGTTATAACTTTTCTTTTAGTTGTTTTGTCTTTTAGTATTTAGATTTTATTTTGGTAACATGTGGAGTAGTAGGAACTCAAATATCTAGCCCCCCCCCCCCCCCCCATAGCATATTTTAAAAATTAAATTCTAAATTTATTAAGTTCTTGTCAGATTTTTACTGGGACACCTCCAACCCAAACAATAAATTGAAGTTTCAGTTTTAACTGTGCTGAGTATGTACCTTTTGCTTGTCTCACTGAGCATTATTTTTAACAATGTTTGCCATGTGAATTTCGCTTAATTCTAGTGGTTTATTATGAAATAATTATAACAACAACAAGATATAGAAAACAGATGACAATGCTTTTATACAGAAAACACTTAAAACAATGATTGTTGAACTTAGTTTCAAGAGGTTGGTACCATTACAACAGGAAAATAATTAAAAAAAAATTCTTTCTGAAATTTCACTTTTGAAAAAAGAAAGAAAAAAAATAATGTATCATTATGTATTGAAACAACTTAATTTAAATAGAATGGCAAAAACATTTCAATTGTGAAAAAATATACCACCGAATAAAAAGTACACATACACATTTCTGTTACTTAAGCTACTATTTGTAGACATCAAAGCATACTTATAATGGCCTTGGTTTTATTTACAAGTATAATAAATAGTGACCTTATCTACAAAACTGATAAGCCAATGGGACATGCACACTTTATTAATAATCTTAATAAACACCAAATAGATGTAACTAACTAGAGGAACAAACAACAGGAGGTTTTTACATCATTTTTCTACTAATTTTCATCATTTCACCCTTTTTTGCATTCTAACTAGCGCATCATATTTTGTTTCCAAACTGGTACTGTAATTAATGTCAAGGATGTATCACGGCTAAAATGTTGCTAGCCTCTAACTCTAAGTGAAATAATTTTCAATTCTTATCTAAATGTTAAACTTTTATTAAAACATGTTTTAAGAGGAAAGCTTCTTCTCAAAAGATAAAAATAAGCTACAAAAGACTTTTTGTCCATCTCAAGAATGGTGGCTACTAGAATTATGCCATTTCTAAATTTCTTGAAGTGGTCTTTGAACTGTTAGTGTTAATTTCCTTTAATGTCCTCAACAAGATGTAAATCTTAGACCATTATTACCATCCCCACTGTGTTGTAAAAGATTTCTAGGCCTATGTTACCATTACTGAACTCATCCTGACTTAGCAAAAGTGTTTGCTTCTGATCTGGCTTAAGCTTTTGAATGTTATTAAAATTAATTATTATAAGTTTATTTTTTTATAAAGAAATTCAATATTTTATTGATTTTAAAAAAAAATTTGCAAGGCTAATATTTTCTTTTCCTTATATGCTTTATGAAGTTTTTTAATGGTTTATGCAAGTGTTAAAGTTTATGTTTGGACGCATCCAGTTTTTGTACACTATGTTGTTATTGTGATAATGAAATTGCTTTTGGCGATTCAGCAATGTTACAGTTTAAGTGGCCTTCTTTAAAGTTAACAGTATCTTAAGTTTTGAGTTGTAGTCATTTTTCTTCTCAATGTACACCTTTTTAAAAAGAATCATAGTGATAAACTGGCAGCTATTAGTGATAACAACCACTGCACAGAAAGTTTGGCTTGATACATCTTTCATTATTGTACTAAATAGCATAAATAATAACATTTTACAGGCAGTTGTCACGCTACAACATGTGTCCTTTACCATTGCTGATTAGCTTTAAGGTTAAAACCAGTGACAGTTTTAAAACTATCAAACAGCTTAACACAGTCAACTGAGAATTCAAAAACTAAGTTTATATATTAACAAAAAATAAAGATAATAAATTAATTCAATTATTAAATGAAACAGTTCTAAACTTCATTTTTAAAAAAAAAATCTGACCCAGACTTAACATAGAATGTACTAAAGATGTTAGTATTAAATGTATACAATATTGAAGCCCACAGTTAATGTACAGTAAAATAAATTAGTTAGCGATTAATTAATTAAATCAAGAAAAAAGCATTTCAAAAGTGATTTATTTCTCTTCAACAGATTATTATCTGATGTAATAATCTGTTGAATAATTAATTATGGATAACAGCAAAAAAAAAAAGGTCAAGTGTAATTACCTTGCTGTTGAGATGACCATGGTTTAGGAGTTTAGTCCCTTTATTTTACATTATCATCCTTTAGAACTGAACACAACAGCCCAGAGACCCTTACGTCAAATCTACACCATTACATGTCATTAGTAGTTTTAGACCTTTTGTCAAAGCTCCATAAGCATCATCCCCTGTAACATTCCCCATAATTACTGGTGTAGCCTCCATACTGTTTGCGGTGTAAAGGTCTCTGAGGGTGACTGTGTTGTGGTGACTCACAACCTGTGTAGCCAGCTGTATATAGGTTGTATGTGGTTATAATTGGATGAGAGGCAACAGCTGGCTCATATCATAGACAGCAGCATAAGTTTTTCTTTTTATTGACCGGGCTTTGAGAGCCTTGCAGCTGTCACCACTGTGTTGTGTGGTTTCAAGTTTGTGGCTTTTAGCCTGTACTCATCAGAGGGAGTGTGCTTTTAAAAATATCCCATTAGAGAAGTTTGCCTGATAGGCTGTGCATAAATTATGAAAGTGTCCTAAAGTGTAGGAGGTAGTCACTAATGAGTAGCACACCATATGAGTATTCTCTTGTGTCAACTATGGATTTAGATGAGATGTATTCGGATCACAACAAGCATCTTCCCATGCCATGGGAAGACAATATGTAAGTTTTAAACACTTGCTTCAAGATAAATGTGATCTTGCCTATAATTGTAAATACATTAATTTAATATAGCAAAAATATCTCCTTGGAACAACAATACTTGTGATATTAATGTGAGTTAATATAGGTTTTAATTTGAAGTTCGTCATGACAAAAATTGTAATTCTATAGAATTTCACACTATGGATCTACAACAGAATATAGATTATAGTAATAACCTAATCTGAAAGGATTTACAGACCTCTGAAAGAAGTAACCTAATGGTAAAGTTCATGTTAATCTTTCTAAATTGCAAAAAACAAATTCTACTAATCCAAGAAGCTGTTCTTTTTCTATAAGTACAAATGCATCATTTTAACAATTTTACTTACAAAGAACACCTTCCTGGCTTTATGTACAAATGTCATTTATTTAACAGGTCTACTTGCATGAAACACCTGGTAGTCAGCATTGTATCACATTAATCTGGGACAACACAATTACAAGTATTGATTAGCCATTGTGATACATGTGTTGTATCCAACTTATTGATTCTCTTCTTCTTAATTAAATCCATCTGCAAAGTTCTGCATCACATTAGATCTATAAGGTGGGGAGAGGTGGATATATACAATAGCTATACCTTAGTATAGAAGTATAGAGAAAAAACTGATAGAGGAATACTTTACTGCAAACTCAAAGCATTGGTATTATTTTGAAATGTTAAAATGGTATAATATAACATCAATAAAACGTTCTTGTTCTTTAAAAATTGTGATTTATTCAAAATAATGTCACTTGTGGCATTTTATCAAGTAATGTTACACTTTATGGTCGCTTAACTAAAATAGTTTCAAGTTCACAATCTATTTGGAGCTTGTGTGGTTCCAAGGGACACAACCCCACAATTGTCTGTGAAATCTTTGAGTTGGCTCTATAGTCACATTAAAGCTGTATAGCAGCATTGGGAACTTATCCAGTGTATTTACAGTTGTGCTGAGTTTTTACACAGTTTTTTAAACCACACATTTTTTTAATTAGATCAACACATTTAACTTGTGATTCTTTAATTTCATAAACTTTGTTGTGTTTCAGGGGTATGACCGTGACCTCTGGTCATGTCGTGTTAAAGAAGGATGGCCAGAATTTGATAGGTATCAGCATAGGTGGTGGTGCCCCCCTGTGTCCATGTCTGTATGTTGTACAGGTGTTTGATAACACCCCAGCAGCTAAGGAGGGCTCGTTGGCTGCAGGTGATGAAATCGTTGGTGTCAACGGTCAGTCCGTTAAGGGCAGAACTAAGGTGGAAGTTGCCAGAATGATCCAGTCTATAAAGGTATTGATACAAACTGTACACAGTGTAATATTACATCATAATATTTAAAAAAAAATAAAGTAATAGAACTTTAATTTCAGTTGTAAAATATATTTATTGATATACTTTCTACTCTTATGTAGGCTGAAGTCACAATCAATTATAATAAACTACATGCTGATCCAAAGCAAGGGAAAAGCTTAGACATAAGTAGGTCTTGTTTTATATTTCTTTAAAATTGCAACAAATGTAATGTAAGTTGGTGTAAGCAATCTATTTTCTTTTTCAGTCCTCAAGAAGGTCAAACACAGGGTGGTAGAGAACATGAACTCCAACACAGCTGATGCTTTGGGTCTCAGTAGAGCCATCTTATGTAATGGTAAGGTTGACTTGCATCTTGTAGTTTTTTTTACATTTCCTCATCATTGTAATAGCTTATATTACAGGTTGAAAGATAGTACATTACAATTGAAATAAATGTTGACTAATTTTGTTTTTGTTTTCTTAACATTGCTAAATTGCTCTCGAGTTTATTTTGTGTTTAATATTTTTCATTTCTTAATTCAGATGTTTTTTTTTTACTTGTTTACAAGTTATAAAAAAACTTTTCCAATCCGATTTTTTAGATGGTTTGTTGAAGAAGTTGGAAGAGATGGAGAGAACAGCTACTATGTACAGTGGCTTGATTATACAGACTCGCAGACTGCTTAAAGCCATATTTGATCTGTCTCAGTCCCATAAAGGTCAGGAAGTAAAAAAAATATTTTTACTTTACAACAGTTTTGGTACACCGGACTGGCGATGAAAAAAAAATGTTTTCTTCCTAAAAGCCCTATAAGAGCTAATTGTTTTATAACTGAAGTTGTACTGTTATCCATTGAAAAAAATTCAATATCTTTAAATTTTTTCCTATATTATTACATTAGCATGTTTAAAAAAGTGAATTACTGTTAATACATTATAGCTGTGTAGGTGGAGTAGAATTCATGTTTCTGTGCTCAAGGTCTATAAAACATTTATGTGACTAATATAGTACCCAGCCAAGTTTGTATTCAATCAGCCATATGAATGGGTGGACTTGAACCTAGAACTCAAGACATTTGACTTAGCTCACCTTACCACTATGTCCCAATAAGAATTCTTCCATTCCAGCATTTGGTGAGGTGTTCTGTGGGATTGGGGTGAGGGAACCCCAGCCCGCTGCCAGTGAAGCCTTCTCCCAGTTTGGCGAGGCTCACCGCAACATGGAGAAGTTTGCCATCAAGATGCTGAAGACAGTCAAGCCCATGATCAGTGATCTCAACACCTTCCTCCACAAGGCTGTGCCAGACACCAGGCTGACTGTCAAGAAATACCTGGACACTAAGTTTGAATACCTGGTAAGTCTGTCAGGTGTTTAAATAGTGTGTAGCAGGGAGACCTGTTTAGGTATGTTTTGTTCTGTAGCAATGCTCTGCTAGTAGATTTTCAGTTTTGTCAACTGCCAGAATTATCCTTTTACAAATACTTATGTCACTACAGCAAGGAATCAGAATCTAACTTGCAAATAGATATTCCTTTATCACTAGCATAGGGAATCAGTCATGCTTGCTAATAGTTATAGTCAAAGACACTCTGCTTAAAAGACTTCAAAACTTCCCCTGACATTTATTGAATGTGTAGTTTTAGGTTCTTGTCATTAACCCTTTGAGCCCTGGCCTCCCTGGCCTAATTTCTCCCATTTCCTGAGCTCTCAGGGCAAACCAATGTTCACTTCTCTGCTTCTAACTTTGCCTATAACTTTTGAACCGTTTGAGATAATCAAGCCAAATTTGGTATCCAGACTCAGGATCAAACAACAATGCAGCAAGATTCTGAAATTCTTTAATTTTTTACAATGTATGAAGAGAACAATGTATATAAAACCAACACAATTATTATCCACACGCCAAGGAGACTGACGTTTTACAGCACCACGTGCATCAGAACGTACTTGAACAGTTTCATTGTCACTGTCAATTTCAATGCCACTGTGTTCAGTCTCAAATTCAACGTCACTATGATTACAATATAGACCAGGAATATTATCTTCTTCATCAGAATCAATAAGTAGTTGTATTGCCTGAGATGCAGTCATTCTACTTCTTTTGTTGATATTTCGGTCTTTTGCTTCATCTTTTGCACCAACTGTATGTGTTGATGTCGATGGCTGTGGCTCAGCTTTTCGTTTCAGTGGCATTGCTACGAAATGTAAACACTTTCACTTTTCCTTAAATCTATTTTTAGAATCATAATCCCCCACTAAAAAGACATATGGGAGTTTTAGTCAGTCTTCCGCTAATTATATTTAATTAGACGATATACCGGCCGCTAGGAATATGACGCTAGATCATAGGGCCGGAAAACCGGCTTTTCGGACATATATGCCTAATGTTGAAGCCGGTTTACCGGCCTGGCGGGCTCAAAGGGTTAAGGCGGTTTCTATAACTTCATGAATACGTTGTTCCAGCACACCTCATAAATCCACTGCTTTATTTATGATGTTCATTCAATTATTTGAATGTCTTGACAGTCTTACTGTTTAAAAGTCAAGGAGATGGATGATGAAGAGTACAGCTATGCTGCCCTACAGGAACCTTTGTATAGAGTAGAAACAGGGAATTATGAGTATAGGTAGGTCCGGTCACACAAGCCTTAATAATGCTGTGATGTTATGGCCATTCAGTTTATTGTAGAAGGTTTAATATGATACAATTCTAGCTATAAGTGCTCATTCAAAAATTTGTTTGTAGGTTGATATTGAGATGCAGACAGGATGCCAGATCAAGATTTGCCAAAATGAGATCAGATGTTTTAGTCAAAATGGAACTACTGGACCAAAAGCATGGTGAATTATTAGATTTGTTTTTCATCTATTTTACTTGTAATGGGGAAAGTGAAGTAGAGTTCACCTGTTTCTGTGACTTAAGCCTATGAAAGGATAGTGTGGTCAGCACTGCTCAGCTGCCTTTAGATTCCTTAACTTGAGTCAGGTACCCATCAGTTCAGAGCTGGGTGTACTCAGATGTTCTACAGAATCTGAACCTGGATTCAAACTCGAGACTTTCTGGTTAGCAGTCATATGCTCTACCATTTGACCATGCCGAAGTCAAAGTCAATTTTTTTCAAAATGGTTATATGACATGCTTTTCTCTGCATGTTTAATATTATACATCATACAGTTTTCAAAGCTTTGGAGTGAATGTCTGTTTATATTTTTATCTCACGCAGTCCAGGACATTGTTTTCCAACTCCAGAAGTTTGTCACCGCCATGGCCAAGTACCACACTGACTGCCACGATGCCATGAAAAGTGCTGTTGTATTTCCTATTGAGGTGGACCTGTCCAGGGGCACCTTTACTTATGAGAGTGCCAACAATTTTAACGATGGGGGAGATGATGAAGAGGAGGAGGAAGAGGATGATGATGAGATGATTGGCCAGGAGAGAGACGGGTCTCAGAGTGGTGTTTTAACAGGGGACTTGCTGGGGGAATAGGTTTATAAAACCTCAACTAGGGAACTACGTGATTCATTTTATAACATTTGCTTGGGAACTAATTAAAAAAAAACATAATTTATAATTACTGGTTAGTGAATATCTTAATAAAGCTATGAAGTATATTCTCCATAGATTGATCTTCAAACCACATTGTGGATATTTCTCATTCCATTTGTTTGCCATTTGAAGGCTAGATCTGTACAATATTTTATTTCTTCAGAAGATTTCAGACTTTTTAATCATAAAAATACTTTGAACACCCATGTATAATATTACTTAGTTTGAAGGTACTCTTCCTGAGGACTGCCTCAGTATTCAATGAGACCCTTGTACACTTGAATAGCTCTAGTCCAGACTAATTTAAACATTGTCTTATTTATTTCATTATCTCCACTGTGATCTTGAGTTGTGAAATTTTTTTCTTTACTTGTTTAGAGGATAAGTGTTCAATCCTCCATGTGATCTAGCTACATGTGACATGTAGAAATCAAATAAACTGTTGTGCTCTGTCTATTATTCCTGTGTTTACAAGCCAAGCTGAACAGTAAACTGATTTGGTTTACAAGCCAACCCAATGGAGCTGTATCAAATATAGGATCAATGTAAATTAACAGCAATTTAAAATTAAAATATATTTTTTTTTCTAGCTTTAATTTTGTGCTTGTTTGTCATTCTATTATTTTTGTAAAAAAATGTTTATTTGATCTGAAATACTGCCTAGATTTAACTATATAAAGCATAATTTCACTTTTTAAAATAATAAAATGATGTGTTATGTGAATTATTATTGAATATTTTACAGTACTCTTAAGAGAAACTTACTGAAAGAAATTTTGATGTCAGTATTTATAAAAAGTACATTAAATGTCAGTATTTATTATTGATAAAAGGCAAATATAATTATTTAAAATGAAGTGATGCTGTTTTACTTTATTTGTATATTAGATTTAGTAACAGCATAGAAAATCAACCCATTGTAACCAAAAAGAATTTAAAATGTTTATTTTTTACATATTATAAAATTGATTTTACCCCTTTGTTTGAATATCATTCCTTGTGCATTTATTTTAAAATGAGGCATAAAATCTGTTCATTCCAAGTCTTTTTTTTGTGCAATAAATATTTGCTGTCTATTGATTTGTTTACTTTTTATATTTGATGCTTTGTGAAATAAAATTCTGAGTTATTGTACTTACTCTGAAAAAAGGTTTTACTCTTTACATAAAAGATTTATTAAGTCCAATTAGCTACTAAAAATTAAACAAAACTTTAATTTTCTTTTTTAACAACTTTTAAAAGCTGTTTTTGCCCTGTCACAGTATCATAAGGTCACTTGTAAGCTGTGGTTGACACACTTATTAAAAAGACGTACATAGAGTGATCTCTCTTTGTGCATAAACAACATCATAATGTACAATTGGTCTCTACCTTGCACTCTAGTTCACTATATTAAATTTAGTCGTTAATTTTCCATAAAATATTAGCAAACTTTTGTAGTACTAACCAAATAGCCTATTTATCAGTTACTTTAGGGGAAAGGAACTACAACTTGTACATGATCCCTAATTAAGTGGAACAAAGGCATTTTTGCTGATAATTATAAATTTATTTTTTTGTAAAAATTAAACAATACAATGAATTCAAGCATACCCTAAAAAGCTGATCAAAATGGCAGTTTGTTAAATAAATATATGAGCTAGCGCTAGAGACAACACACACTTATTAATAAAAAAGCAATTTAAATTATAAAACATCATTTGAAATCAGGCATATCCATTGGAAAACTTAAAACATTCTTTCTACAAAAACAATTTAAGCTGTAAAGTAGAATAATTTTCTATTTCCTTGTTTCTAAACTGTTTGAAAGAGTATTTAAATTAAAAATATCTTTAATGATATCTACTACCCATTTAAAACACAAAAATAGTTTTAGCAATTGATTGACAAGTGTTTAGAAAAGGCACAAGTGCAATTGAAAAAAATGATGTGTGACAAGGTACAAAACCAACAGATCAAGCTTGAATTTAGAGATGGTTGTTAAAAACTGAACAGTTAAATGTTTAAAAAAATATGTCACTTATGTCATATGGTAAATAACAAGCAGCCAAACCATCAATATTTCATGGTTTTAAATACAACTTTATACAATATCCAATCTAAAAAAATTCATAAAGTGTGGCTAATACATTCTTAACTTCAGATATTTGCAGCAGCCAAAAATAACCACATAATTATACCTTACTTTAGAAAATGCAGACCAGTTGGGCTAATAATATGAACATTGAACCTGCTTCCATTTTAATTCAGAAAAAAAAAAATTAGTTATACATTTTTTTTTAGAAATAGCTCATACATAAATAAAAAATATAAGATATAAGAGTTACCAATAGACAACTGACAAAAGCATACACATTAATTTAATTAAATAATGTTAAGTAAATGATTCACTTTTGAAACAAAAATCACACATTAGTATCAGTATTAAGCAATCACAAATTACTAGCCAACAAACAATTTCACATTTTTTCAATACTCTTACAGCAGCTTATTCAACTTTAAGAAATAAGCTCCAAGCACATAAAACAAATAAAATATTCAAAATGTTACATAAAAAAGCAATTACAAAGGCAAATTATATTTATTATTTTAGCAATAAATTATATCAGAAATAAAATGTATATCTTCTGAGAAGTATATTCCTTTATTATTTACAATAATGCTCCTAGATGTCAGCTTTTTGACACAGAGTGCATAGACATTGTTTTATTGAAGTACAACAGCAATTATCACTTGAATACAATATAGGCAATCAAAGCACTGGTTGTTTAAGTCAAGTTTGCTCCCAGTGAAATTCACACTTAATTTGTTCAGTAAATCACATGTATTGGTATCTATTTGTTCTGTAAGGTAAGCAGATTGGTTCATGTGGCATAAACTATGGAGATCTCCACAATTTACCAGGTTTAAAAAACAGGTTGTAAAAAAGAATTAAAATCTCTATCAGTATTGCAAATAATAATTTTTCAGCCAAATACACAAACATATTTTGAATAACTTTTTAAAACAACCTGGCAACCTTTCACACCAGAAACATTTTCTTTTCAATATTTAAATTTACAGCTATAAAAAAAACACGTAAATTATAAATCACCCCACTTCATAATTCAAAATTTGACCTAAATAATCTAGAAAAATATAATGATGAGACAATTAATTAAATTATAGATATCAACCTGTTTATTAAGGCACCTTTCATTGGCTGGCCTGGAATAAAATTGCTCAGTGTATTGGAGGGCTAAAAGAAATCAAATTTTTATGTCAAAGTTACTACATCACAGAGGGAGCACAATCTAATGACATGACCACTGGTCATCACATTTTAGAGGTAGCACTGTCTTATGCTATGACCACTGAAGTCACATAATGGGGGCACCATCTAATCATATGACCACAGGTCACCACATCATAGAGAGAACACTGTTTAATGATATGACAACTGAATAGTTGATTTTGCAAGACATTGTGAACAGCAAAATAAGGCTCAGTGGTTATCATTTATCAAATTTAAAAACAATACAGTAAAATGAATTCATAAACAGCAGTCTTTTTTAAAAAAAAAAACAGAAATGTATAGAAGAATATGAAGAAAATAAACTGAATTTAAATTTTGGTAGACTAAATTTTTTTACATGCATCTGTTATTATATCCTCACTTTCGTGACTTAACTAGAGAGTTGCTATGGTGGTGATTAGTAACACAATATCTGATGTAGCCATCTTAATTATAAAAATATTAAATTTTGTTTTAGCAACAATGTTTCATAATAAAAGATTTCCAAATTTTATTCTTAACAGACTCAAAGGAATTTTATAAATTACAATGAGCAGATCATAAATTTTTTTTTTAATATTAGTGTAACTACGTATTTTAAAGTAACATAACTCTCTGTTTAAAACAAGAAAAAAATGTAATTGTTCATTTTTTAGGTCTATGATGAAGGAAAAACTTTTTTTAATAATACATTATGTTACAGTGAACTGAGCTGAACTAAGTAAATAAAAGAATAGTGTAAAAAATCAGCACAAAATATATTCTTTTGATTGTTCAAATTGATTTTCACATTTTGATGATAAAGTAAAACATATTTATTTTAAAAAAATGGAAGAATAAAAATGAAAGTAAATATAATGGAATGCATCCTATCATTTGTTCTGTTAAAATAAATAACTGACACTAAGAATCCTTTTTGTCATTCATATTGTCATCATTCATATTGTCATCAATCACTTGTATTGCACAGCTTCTAGGGAACCATCCTCGTAAACGTTTTGTCACTGTTCAAAGAGATAGTGGATATTTACATTACATTCATAGTAAACTTTTTTTTTTCATACATATAGCAACTAGGACAAAAACTGTAGAAGAGTCATTTATGGAATATCAATTGAAACAGCAGCTTCTACAATAATAATTATTAGAGAGGTTGGGAAGGTGGTCACCAAAACTGACTATACTAGAGAACTGCTGTAGCAGACTTCAGGCCAAGGACATGGTGGGTTAATGGAGTTACTAAAAACTGACTTTACTAGAGTCTTGCTATGGTGGTGATTAGTTGCATCTGCTGGGCAAAACTAATTAAATAATTTTAAGATTTTACAATTTTAATCTTTAAAAAACTTGTCAAATATTTTCAGTAGTACACCTACAATTATCAGAAAATAATTCTGGCTTTTTATTTAAGCATTTAACTTGAATAAAATTTATAAATAGAAAACTGCTTACCTGTATGACCTTCAATGACCTCAGCAGCTATCTTACAACCATACAACCACCTCCTAGAAAAACAACAACATCCTCTTAGTCTCAATAAACTCAATAGCACAGCCACTTTAACCCTTAAAGCGCTCAGCTGGTATTCAGGAAGTGCATTAAAAAATGGGATCAAAATGGTAATGTTTACAAATTTTGATACCCCCTTGTAATATTACCATTTTAAAGTGTGATCTATACATTATAGACCTATGAACCCATACATTAATGGAAAGCTTAAATAATAAAGAATATGAAAACACATTAACTATTAACAGAAAAACACAATAGTCAAAATTTAAGAAAAATGAAATACAAACCATTTTTTTTACCTTCGCAAATAATTTTAATTCCTTGAATAAAGTACACATAAATTTTCAAAAACAAACACCACAATCTAAAAAACAAAGTACCAAAACCAGCACATTTATATCCTTGATAAGAAATCACACACTGGTAGTAAATATAGGGTCCTATGGTATTTGGCAAAGCATTCCGGACACAGTCCAACATTGCAACCAGAACACTCCCACCCACTTCTGACTCTTGCAGAATGACCTGCAACACACTGTCTTTTTTTGCACACTTGTAGTTTCACTAAATCATGGCCATCTAGTGGATAACTGTAAGCAGAAGGCACTGGGGACTCAACACCATTTCTGGTGGTTGATATTTCCTCCCTTGTCCGTTTGCGACGAACAATTTTTTCTGGTGTGAATTTAGAGGACAGGCTCTCCAAAACAGAAATGATAAAATTGCACCTAAAAAGCACAGGCTTGTCTGAAGTGTTCAGCTTGTATAAGATATAGCTGTTTAGCACAGCTCTACCTAACAAAGAGAAGAATACTTTATTTGTCCATTTGAGGGTTTGACGTTAAGCCAGGTGCATACAGTTTTTTTTTTTAACGTGCAGGGAACCATGGTGTTTCTTGGCTATGGTGGCAGGAGTCCCAATAAGCATTGGAATTGGGCTTTTGATTTAAGCCCATGTTCAGGACCACAGCAAGAAAGGCCCTAAATTCAGCTAGGGTGAGTGGAGTCAATTTGTGGACTCTTGATCAGGGAATGATGTCATAACTTCTCTTTGTTGCTCTCGATGAACTCGCTAGCGTAGCAGTTGGTCTCAGCTATGATAACATTGGTAAGCTCTGATGATAAAAACAGATCCAAGTATTCAACAGGCTTAGCATTAGCAGCTGGTTTATGCTTGGGTCCTGGATTTGCTGTAAACAGGATAGGTCTAGGGCCACAATCCTCTCCAACAATAGGCTGCCAATGTCCATCAGCTGTAAGAGATTCCCTGTCCTCTGAATCTGAAAAATAGTTTAAATTTATAATTAGAGCCTATTATTTTATTTTTTAATAATTATATTGACTTCATTTACATTTGTTTACCTAAATGATATATTTAATATAGAGATCTAGATATTCATTCATAAATTTTGAAACAGTATCTACCTAAAGAGGTGGGCGTGGCACTTCAAGCACCCACACCCTTACAGTAAAAATAAAATAATGTAATAATTTTCCCGACACTAGATCTACTTTCACTTTATTTTTAAAATTCATCACCAAGCTGAAGAGAAAGTATTTGTATTTATTAAATTCGAACACTTACCATACAAATCATCTAAAACGCTGCTATCAAAGTCATCATCAGTCTCAATTATGTTCTTGAGTCACCTTCACTGTCTCTTGAGTCGCTGTCCAATTTTATTTGTAAAAAATTTAGCTTTCACAGTACAAACACTAAACCACGATGTTTGAAATCGGAAATGGCGGAAGTATTCGTGTATTTACGGTTACTGGTCTAATTGCCGAGTATTTACGAAAAATACGGCCGCAAACACACGAAACCACGATCGTGGCCTTACGCGTCATACGTTCTGTTATAGCAAAGCCACGATCGTGGCCATGCGCGCTTTAAGGGTTAAGCCAACATGTTTTATAAACCAGAAACTGTAACAAACAACTTACTTTTTCCACCTGGTGACTAAAACTCTGTCCCCTATATCTACACTGATCCTGGGCTCATCAGTGCATGGCACACAACAACCAGTTCTCACTCCTTTTGTTATAGGAAACAAAGAGCCAGAATATTTCTCTGTTATCATGTACTCTATAGTTCTCTCCCTTTTTTCTCTTTTCTGCATCACTTGCTCCATCTAGGAAACAAAATCAACAGTGTAATCAATAGTGAACTGAAATTAATAGACAGAACTAAAACCTGACTTGCAAACTTGAAAAATACTTTAGTCTAATTATATTTGCTTTATGAAAGTCAAATACAATTTTTTAAATGATTAATCAAAAGCAAAGATAAAAATACTGTATGAAAATCTAATTTTGCAACAACAAAATTAAAAATGGCAAAATTATCATAATAGAATAGCTAACCAATCATATAGATGGTTTACATATAATGCAATAAGGGTAGTTGTGAGTATTGTTATACTTATAATTTATAGTAGCTCTATGCATAGACAGGTTTAGTGAAAGGAAGAGTACAGAGGGAAATGCCTGCCTGTGGGTCAGCACTAGGCCAAGGACTTACTGTCAGAGAGAACTGATGGCAGCCGTGAGCCACATCCCACCTGATCCCATTTGACTTGGGTCTACCAGTCCAGGTAAACACCTGTCTCAAGTTTTCCTTCCAGCCCAGGTTGTATGGGTAGATAAACTCCCCTTCCTCTTCTTCTCTGTCCCTATCCAGAGCCTGGTTAAAAAAATATTAATTGTACAATTAGTATTTTTGTTTATCAATTAAAATATTGATAGACAATATTTAATGCAATGTTATTTTAAAAATACAACCTTGTCTATTATCCAGGATTCAATGCCGGTCTCATTTTTTAAGACACTTCGTATCTGAAATTTTTAAAAAGTTTTAGATAAAACTATTATTAACTGAGTGAAAATTTTGATCAATGTAAACTTTAATTAACAAAATGGCAACAACCAATGAATAAATATCACAAAAGCAAACAAAATCACTTCTATAACTGTACGTTATGTGGTGGATTAACAAATTTGTATGACAAAATAAAAATTGACCCCCAGCCTGTTGGATATTAACAAGGTGAGTTTTTTTAACATTGCCACCCCCTGACAAAATACAAAAATTATATAATTTAGTTTATATAGAAATTATATATCTTAACCAGTGATCTAGCATAAGTAACCTTTCCCATGAAAGTATAATAAAGGTGAATACAAAAATTTTAAAGAATTTAAACAAAAACTAAATTTCCTAAAAAAAATCATTTTATATCAAAAATTGTAAAAAAAAAAGTTATAGTAGTTTGTGAGTCCTACTTCATGCTTTAAAATTTCATTTATGTTTGGTTAAAAACAATATAATATTATGGAAATAAAGACCAGAAGAAAATTAAACTCTTAATTAAAAGTAATAAGATTTAAGAAATGGTAACCTGTATGTAGAACAGCATTCCCACAGCAATGATGACTCCAATGGCCAGCCCAATGGCAAACATGGTGACAACAAAACCCCACACACCAAGGTAAACCAGAGGATCATTAGGGCGGGCATGAAAATAATAATGCTGAAACAAGATTCACAACATCATGACATTCAATGAGTGGGAATTAAATAATCAAACATTTACAATGACATAATCTTTGTGATTGTTCATAAATTTAGAAATTCAAATATTCAATGAAAAGCAGGAATATTTTTATGTTTTTACTACTGTGCTACATCAGATTAAGCTACAAAATCAAAGCAATAGATTCAATTTTAGTTTGGATTTTATTTTAAAGTTCTTAATAAAACATCTGTCATATCAATCTATTTGAGGTTTTTAAACCTCCAAGTACAATAATGACAGTATTGTTCTACTCTTGACATTTGAAAATATGCAAAAATTCTGAGCAAACACAAACACACCAATATACACAGGATCAACTTACAAAGTTTAGTGCTCTATAAATAGAAGGGATGAGGATAAAGAGAGCATGCAAGCAGCCTATTGGGGCAAATAATAGAAACCAACAAAAATTGGCATGGTTCAAGTGACCACAACATGTATTTATCCATGGGCAGTGATGGTCCATTTTCATTACACACCTGCCAATAAAAATTGATAATTGATATAAAAGAAACAATTGTACTGCATACTGATAAATATTCATTACTGTTGTTGACAATCACATCAAGATGAATCCTACCTGCCACATTTTCGACAGTGATGGGACCTAGGAGCTTTGTAGCCCTGACAAGCTTCACAGTATTGGAGGAACTGTTCATGTTGTGGATTTTTCTGGAATCAATATTGTCATAAGAAATTTGGTTTCACTAATGAATTTGCTATATCTTAATAAGCAAATAAAGTAACATACAATTTTAAGTATGCTTAAAAATTAGTGTTTTCACATTTTCTTTAAAAAATATTATCAGGAAAAATGTAACATAATAATAAACAAACTAGCAACATTTAAATTAGTATGCTCTATATCAAAGGACACATCAAAGGCTACATCAAAGGACATAAAAAAAGACAACTTGTATCTTTAAATGTCATTTGATGTTAATAGAATATAAATATATGTAAAAGTTGTACATAATACATCAACATGTAAATTAAAGTATAAAAATGTAATACATAAAAAAAACCTACTGGTTTCCACATGATGGGGACAAAGCCAGGTCCTTTAATACAGGCAGAAAAATAGTTGTGTAGAGTGAGAGCCACCCATGACAAGAAACAGGAGAAGTTAACAAAAGCTCCGAGGCTCATGAGCGGGGGCCACCACATCACATGACACCTGATGGCCACCAGGCTGATTGTGAAGATCACAGACAGGGCCAGAATTGGGCCCCAATGTAAGAATTGTCTCCAGGTTCCAACTCTCTCAAAGCCCATGTTTTTTTAAAAAGTTATCTTTTAAAGAAATTTAGCAAATTAAATTTTTATTGCTCAGGAATTCTTGCCTGCTGTCATATTCAAAAACCTGCAAATATTATCAAACCATAATAGTAACTCTGCATGAGCATTAGGCCCCTACCATTTTATTTAACTTATGAATGCACATAAATGAAAAAAATAATTCAATGCCTCTATTCTATTTTCAGACACAAAAATAACTAAGGCTCATATTCTTTTAGAATCTTACAATGCATTCTAATCAAATTGTGTATTAAATAGACTAGGTACGTTTTTTATTTATTTATTATATTTATTAGGCCTATTCAAACTATTGGCAAATGTAAGTCCTCCTAGGACCTAGGTTGATTTACAATCTACTTATTCAACTTATTGTTTATTTTAAAAAATAAAATGTAGTTTTTAATCTAAAAATCTATTACTTATATTATTAGTACAGTAGGCCTATACTAAACTAAGCTAGGCCCCTAGATATCTGGAATCTAGATCTTTATAGTGTAGTTGTAAGCTTGGTTGTTAGAATTACGTTGTAATTTACAGTCAGTGAGATAAGCTTGTCATAGGCCTAATGTATTTACTAAATTTACTAGATCTAGGCCTAGTTATTAATTAATAGTTAATATTAATAGTTATATTTAGGCTATGGTTATAGTTACTTTTTAGCGCAATTTCCATTCTGGAGAATTGCGTTTATTAACCCGTCATTTCTGGATGTATGAATGTATGGATGTGTGTTCGCAGCTTTAAGTCGTATCTCCTCCTCAACGAAGCAATATCGAGGACTAGTTCCGAAAGCAAATTTGTTAAGCAAGTTACGAGGATGATAGTGGGCCAAAAAAATTCCGGAATTCCTTCCTGGATTTCGCGGAAAAGCTAAAAAACCTAAAAAAAATGCAGTTTTTGGCCCATATCTCGGCAACCAGACCACTTAGCGACTTGAAACATTTACCAATCGATTCCTGCCATAATTTAGAACAATATTTCGGAAGAAAGTTTTCAAAAATATCCTTTCGTTCGGTCACAAATTTTAAAATTACTTATAACACATACAAACCGATCGTTCTCCTAGCTTGAACGCACCCCAGCATTATACATCAGAGCTATTTTTAGATAACATAAGGAAATTGCGCATAAATGTCTCTAGACTTTTTAATTAACTTGTTTTTTTAGTAATTAAAAAAATATTAGGCCCAAATTAAATTAATAATTTTATTAGGCCTATAGACTACTATAGAGTAGTATAGAGTACTATAGATAGACTTCTATATATTACTATAATTATTAAATTATTACTAGATTCTAGATCTAAATCTAGATCTGCTTAGTTACTTAGTAATACTTAGTGAGTTGTTACTCTGAGTGTTATGAGTATAGTATGGAGGGTTGTTAGTCTTAGTCCGGATACCCCCCCCCCCCTCCCCGCTTTCTACGAACTACGAAGCCTAAGACCACAGGCAACAATGATCAATCTTAGTAAGTTTGACTTACCAGCCACAACAATGTGACTATAGATTACTTAATAGATTCTAGGGTAAAATCTTAGTTTAGCGTCGTAAATTCGGCCAAAACTAGTAATGTAGGAGAGAGTGCAATAATGAATATGTCATTAAATATGAGTATATTTTCGTATATTTTGATAAAATATTATAAATAATTGAATAATAGATCACCATTTATGGTTAAATCAATTTAAATATCCTGAAATTAATTTTTATCAACCCTGTTCGAGATAGTAAATTTACTATTAAAAACAGCAGCCATCTTAAGAAAATGTTATTTAGAGTAGCTTCCCTTTCATTTCTATTCGTATGAAAATGTATTTAAATATGATTGTCTTGTTGTATAGTCCGTATAACAAAGCATTTTTTAAAATTCTGCTCTTTAAAAACTGAATGTCCTAAGAAACAACTTTATTAATTCTAGAAGCATTGTGAGATGCAACTTGTATCCATGTTTTAAATCACGTTTTTTTTTACTAATGTTTATTTGATCTTACTATTACTATATAGTTTGAGTTTTTTCTTATTGTTTGAATGTTCACTATTTTCATTTCAGGTTTTTCTTTCCATCAGTTAGATCTAGTGATTCTATCGTAACTTATGACATTTTTTTTTTACTTCTCTTTACCTTAATTAAACCCCAACCTCCGTCATATTTTTGTTGTCAATGTCACAACAAGTCATAAGGGGGCATCCATAAATGACGTCACACTCGTAGGGGGAGGGGGGGGGGTCCGTAATTTTGTGACGATGTGTGATGAGGGGGAGGGGGGGGGGGGGTTCAGATGTTGCGACGTCACATTTTTGCATTATAAAAAAAGAAAAAAGTTTTAATAAATTGTAATAGTTTAGACAAGATTTTGGAAAAATATCGATGTTTAAAAAAAATTCAACTGCAATTTTGAGGGGGGTTGTAGGTTGAGGTGTGACGTCATTTTAGGGGGGGGGTCTGGCTTTTTCTGACGACGTGTGACGGAGGGGAGGGGGGGGGAGGTAAAAATCGTCAAAAAAGCGTGACGTCATTTATGGATGACCCCTAATGTAAAAAATTACGCTTCGCTCTGCCTTATCTAAGATCTCTAGCCATAATTTTGACAACAATAAATGTTTGTCATCATTTATATATACAGAGAGACAAAATGTATTATCCACCAGCTTCCCTCGTAAAACATCATCTAAAATAATCAGCCACTCCACCCCTTAAGTGCGTGTTGTCATTATGGTCGATCGCAAGTCTCCACCTGCCAGACAGATTTTGGTTATCCTTTGTTGTCAAATTGTCAATATCAAGTACCCAAGTGAGTGATATGGGGTTGTCCATAAATGATGTCACATATGATTTGCTACGGGAGTGAGTGAAGATTTGTGACGTCAACTCAGGTGGCTTTGCAATTTATGACGTGTCGGTCTCATGAAAGGAGGTGAACGGGGAAAAATACCTATGTGGTTGATGGAGAACCTCTATAATGCTTTGTTCAATCAAAATAACGATAAATAAGCATTAGTATACGTATACCTTGCTTAAAACGAATTATCATAAATGTTGCAAGCCTGCCAGTTTAAGACATTTGGCAAAACGGCCTTAACTTAACACATTATCCCCGTCAAAAAGGCTTGCCACCAAATGCCTGCTGACGAATAAGCCGCGTCTAATGCGGGGCGTTAGGAATACGGCCATTAGCATGGGCCGCGTTAGAGCACCAGTAGGCTATCGCGCTTTGTAAGATGACGTAAATACTTAAATTCAATTTCGCTAAACTGCGCAAAAATTTAGTTATGTTCCATCGTTTGAGGAAATTTATTTTCTTGGACTTAAATTGAAATATCATGTTGACTGTCTGGCTCATAATTTCCGAATATCACTTTTAATGTATCAAGATTCAGAACTATAATTTACTTTAATATAAGTGTCATCTTATCGTTTATTGTGCTTTTTATAAAGCGCGGAGCAGCTACAAAATCGGACGGCCATCCTGTTTTCACCAAGCTTCTTTTGGAGCTTAATATGGGTAGTCTAGTTCTATACGGTGTGAGCTTAATACATTTTTAAAGGGCCGAAAGTCTCAAGACAGCAAGCTTGCAGAAATAACTACGTACGTTTAAATGGACGAGTGATAGATGTGTTAGGGGCTGTTTAATGAACACCAACTTATGTAATCAAATTAAACGTCGCAAAAGCGTCAAAAAGGCAGTGCTTGTTGTTTTTTTTTTTCTATAAAATTAGCTTAACGGTCGGCGGTACCGCTACATGACGTCACGTGCGAGCGTTAACTCGGTGACGATGTGCTAAGTGGGGGAATGAAAAAGGTAGGGTTCAAGAAATGCGACTCAGCAAGCTTTTTACATTTCTTGACCCTTCTTAATAGTTCTTTCGTCCCCACTGAGAAAATGGATCACCAATGAATGACGCGTCATACTTCTACAGCTGGTCTTTCTCCCACAACCATCCCGTTTTCACGAAAAAAAAAACCTGACCCGTCTCCAAAATCACATCGCTGAGTTCTACTCAACCTCTCCCCACCACAAATCACAATTTCTATCTGAAACAATATGTTCATGTTTGCTCTGTAATAATGCACGCTGTCATTACTATCTTAAGAGCGACGTCATTTATGAGCGATCTAAAATAATTGATTTGCTTACTGCAAATAAAGTGTTCAAAAGTTCAACCTCCCAACAATTGTTGTGGTCTTGGATGCACACTATTAAGTCTGATAAGGTCTATTAGTCATTCATGTCAACTATATTAAAAAAAGAAAAATTACTATACAGGGGGGTCATCCATAAATGACGTCACGCTTTTTTGACGATTTCCCCCCCCCCCTCCCCCACACGTCGTCACAAAAAGCCAGACCCCCCACCCCCCTAAAGTGACGTCACACCTCAGCCTACAACCCCTCAAAATTGCAGTTGAATTGTTTTTAAACAGCTATATTTTTCCAAAATCTTGTCTGAACTCTGTCAAAATAGAGTATTTTAATCAATTGTTATTACAATGTATTAAAACAGTTATCTAAAACGCAAAATAACGTCTAAAATTCGTCACACCATGTGAACCCCCCTCCCCACTACGAGTGTGACGTCATTTATGGACGACCCCCAGGCATGTATTAATATTAAAACAATACAAAGCAATCATATTAAACCACAAAATCAACACAAAAGACATGCGAATAGACAATTTATTGTTTTTGAAACATGGCCGCTGCTTGAATTTACTCATTGTTGTCTCGAACGGGGTAGTTTAAAGTTTATTCCAGGATATTTATGACTGGTTTGGTCTTGGATTGTGATTTGTTATTCAATTATCTGTTATATTATGTAAAATATGACATAAATATGGCCAAATGAAAGAAATATTCATTAGTTACCTTCATCGCACATTACTAGCTACGTTGGAATTTACGACGCTAAACTAAGATTTTACCGATTCTAGATCAAACTAGATTTAGATTTCTAGTCTAGATCTAGAACCTATATCAGTATATCTCTTCTCTTGTCTATGTTTGTTTGGTGCATAAGAAAGATATACCTACTCAGCCTAGGATTGAGAATTTAGTCCACAATTTTTAACAACCCACCCGGAAAGAGAAATCCTTTAAAGTGGAGGAAGACATAAACAGCTGAACTAAAGTTGGTACATAAACAAATGGGGGATGTGTCTTTATTTTTTAGAGACTGTTAGATCCACGACCCTTTTGTATTTGTAATATTACATTCAATTTCAAATCAAACTAGCATCTGTTATGGCACGCTATGAAGCTGCTTCATCAATTATTGGAAACATAAATTTTAAAAAAGCTTTATTTCAATCGCCTTCTCCTGTACCAGAGAGCTCAAAAGCAGCAGCAGGACCAGGTACTAGACTAGGCTGTTTGATGAGAATTACAGAATGATTTTTTTATTAAAAATGTATCAATAATAGCTAGAACACTAGTAAACTAAGCTAATTTAGCATATTTTAACTTTCTGTGCAAAGTCATTATTACTGAAAAAAATTCCAAAGTCAGGTCAGCCTGTGGCACCCTCCACTGAACGTGACAGAAGGAAAAAAAAACTTCACCCGTGACCTTCATTAAAACAGAATTTGCTTTTGTTTTATTTTTATTTTTGGTAAACATGTGCTTAATCTTACCCAATAAGTGATAAAAATTTGAAAATTAATTTTAATTACTTTTGTAAAGTGAGATAAACAGCTTAATAAACACATGCTTTCTTGAGGGGGTGTGGCACATCGCAATTATAACTTTATATTTCTGTGTTTTATGACTATATTTGTTCACAATTACCATGCTATGTTTTTTAAATTGATAAAAGGTAAGTATACCAAGTTACAAAATCCGTAATCTAACTAATAATTCATACTTTCAATTTAAAAAATAATAAAAACGATCATCAACGAAGAAAGCGTAAACATTCTATTTTTAGGTATGACATAAAAAACAGTCATAAATCTAGCCAAATGATTGGATTCTTGCGCGGCACACATTTTCCCGCGCCTCGTTTTCACCAAACAAGAATATAATAAAATGGCATTATTGAGGGGTGATCACTTACACCCTCAAATGTATTGTTTTCACCCTAATTTCATTAAACAATTCAATTTTTATTTGATAGTAAAGATGTTATAAAAATTGTAAAAAATAAAAAAGTTATTGTCGAGCGCACCTGCTTTAGTTAATTCGACTTGAAACGCAAGCTAAATAAGCGTGACTTTCTCTCGACGGCCTCGTTAAATACAAACAAAGAAATTAGGCCAAAAGTAGATCCGACAATTCTTAAACAACAGACTTAAATAGAAACGGATAGTTCCGATGTCTAAAATTAACGATGGCTTCGTAATCATTAGTTTTATCCCTCTACCCATTAGTGAAAGCGAAACTGGCCGCCATTTTTGGTAAGCGCATGAGCCGTGAGATGGCTTCAAAACAACAAACCCGGAAGCTGTGAATTCGAACGGCCTATACTAGACTGACTACTAGATCTAACTATGATTTATATTTTATAGTAACTATGGAGTACTATTGAGTCTGAGTGAGAGTGCATTCACTGCATTGAGTTGTGTCATAGCCTGTCTATGTCCAGTGTCTGATGTCTCGCAGTATATTTTAAAGGCCGATGCTAGCCGGAAAAAGATACGCATGCGCAATGGAGAGAAACTACGACTTGCCATTGCGGCAATGTTTTTGATGGTACTGCGCATGTGTGTGTTTACAACCGCAGAACCCTAATACCAACCCTAATCCTAATCCTATCCCTAACCCGGTAACCCTATCCCTAATAGTAATTCTAATCCTAACCCTATCCCTAATCCTATCCAGTGTTTCTTCCAGACTTTTTTCTCCGGGGGGGGGGGGGGCACTTGAAATCTTCGGGGGGGGGGGGGGGCGGTAAACTTTCTTCGGGGGGCGGACACTGTTAAAAGTATATATTTTCTATATAAATTATATAAATTTCGTTCGGGGGGGGGGGGGGGCGGTAAAATTTTTTCGGGGGGGCTTTGCCCCCCCCCCCCCGGAGAGATGCCTGGAAGAAACTCTGATCCTATCCCTAACCCTAACTAGTAATTAATCCTATCCCTAACCCTATGACCTATCCCTAACCCTAGACCTAATCCTATCCCTAACCCTAATTCTAGCCCTAACCGTAGCCATAGGTCACTGCGCATGCGCAGAGCTATCTTTTGCCGACTAAGTGGAGACGTTGGAGAGAAAAATCTTCTTCCGAGTAGTCACTTTGTATTTTAAATTAAGTTATAATTATTTTATCATTTGGTAATCCCTTGATATAGCGTAGGAAATTATCTGGTAATGCTTGTTGAGTTTCGGTAACATTTGTTACTGTAAACCATAGTTTAATTGACCGTTCAAATAAAAATAAAGTCAAGTGCATTAAATTAATGTTTTAACTTAATTTAAAGTTTAATTGACAAAAAAATAGCAACAATTATTAATAAACTCGAGTGTGGTTTTTAATGTTTTTTTAAGAAATACAAAAAAAAACTTGCAGAAGATTTGCGACAACTAGATCTACTCATTCTAGTCTGATCTAGATCTAGTAAATTAAGACAAATAGATTTACTAAATTTAAAAGTAGTAAGAAAAATTAGAACAAGTGTTTAGTAGCAGCAATAATTAGCACATACACTGAAAAAATTAGAAATACGAAAAAATTAGCAAAACAGTATTTAAAATGCAGCTAAAATCAATCCATGCACATTTTTAAACATAATCAATTAAAAATGATATGGCGGCAAATAAAGGTTTACGGTGTTACTGGTGGTTTCCGGAATGGCTCGACAGACTACGCCATGGTTTTATTGTTTTTTACTGCTGTACAATTCCGGAATAATAACCGACACCATATCGTGATTTTACCTATCATTTGACATATTCCATTGGAAAGTACAACCAATATAAATTTTTACACTATTTAAAGTGTTGAGGAAAAAAATGGAAAAAAATTCCCTAAAACTCTAAAACTAAAAATTTGAGTATTTTTAGTCTAAAATTAAAATCATTACAAATCCAAGGCTTAAAAATTCAATAAAGATCTAGATTTTTATGTAAACTAATATTGTAAAGTCTTAAGTAACCTACATTTTCGAACCTACATTGCAGCAAACACTAGTTGGTTTTTGGCTCTTAGAAACTTCATTAGCATTACTTACCCAAAACCACATAGATCTAGATAGATCTAGATCTAGAATTATTTTACAAGCATGTAAAGTTACAAAAAACAATAATATCTCAAATTCTATGCATATGAATACAGAATTAAACATATATTATTACAGTAGAATTGCAGAGTATTATGGTACTTTTTTTTCTATGTCAATTGAAATGGGGACTTCTGATTTTTTTGCTAGACCTATGTGTGTGTTCGCAGATAGTTGATTAAACTTGCTAGATCTAGATCTAGATAAAAAAAAGCTAAATAACTAAATAAATAGCAGCAAATAGCAAAATATCATTGTAATAAAAATTAATATGGCCAGTCAACAGTTAGCTCTTTAAAGATTAAGTATAAGGTGATTCATATTAAAAACATAACAATTTAAGAATCTTGACCTAGTAAGTCTATAGATAATTTGTAAGTAAAAGTATAACCTTTTTAAAAACGGAATATAATATTTAGATCTAATAACATAAAATTTTAATGTTAAGTTGAATCTGACTTGAGGATTAGAGAGATTTAGATGTCTCCTCGACCTAGTCCTAGTTTTTAAGACTAAGTGTTAATAACTGTTAATTAGTTAGTGTTAATACCTGTTAATTGACTTACTTGACTTAGTCCTTGTTCTCCTTATAGAAAATAGGACCTCCATCATTTCCTTCAATTTTGTCCGATCCCCAGCTATTAATTTTGCAATCTCCTAAAACATCCCTGTTGGCTTCAGTTATTCAAGAAGACTTGGCCTCCAGGTCTGTCTTGGGCGCCCTCTCTTCAACTTCCCCTAGGGGTTCCACTCAAGCGACTGGCATGTCACATTTTGGTGAGCCTTCGCAGTATGTGCCCCCCATATAAATTAGTTTGTGTTAATCTCTGTCCCATTGAGACCTGTGCTTATTTTTTGTTAAATTTATTAAAACTATAATTGGAAACTTGAGCTATGCTAATTACTGATATGATAAAATAACCAGTTACTTTGACCCAACCATATTCTTCAGCTGATTTTAGCCTAACAGTCTAACACCGCGTTTACACTTACGACAATGTTACTAGACTTGACCTACTAAAGTGTATACTAAACATGTTACGAGTATATGGAACATCTTCTGAGTCGCAGGGCACAAAACCACGCCCCTTTTTGTGTTCTGGGTCAAGTTTTTGTCATCGCTCGCTGAGCGAAAACATTGGACATGTTCTGAATTTTCAGATGAGTGCGCATGCGTCAAAAGTAGTAAGCGCATCATATGCCTCAGCTGATTGCAAAATTAAATATAGATTCTATAATGATTTTGAGTTTTTAAACACACGATTTCATAATTTGTAATTTCTCTAGGCCCTGCTAAAATTGACATTTTTATCATTTCTTTTTATTTCTTTAATTAAATTCCAAACACGTTTTAATGAAATAATATCTAAGGCATTATAATTTTGCCTTAAAACCAGTTTAGGTATTAATTACGAAAATATTAATTAATTAAAAAATATAATTGAACCAAATTTATCTCCAATTTTTTCTTGACCAACATATTTTCAGTTTCCGTCTGACATGAGTAAATCTTTATGCCCACCAGAATGTGCTCTTGGGATCCCACATAATCAACTTACTATAAAAACAGGCAGATAAAAAAGTCATAGGCTAATTATTTAGGTTTAAAATGGGACATAATTAACATAAAGAAACGAATTGGGGTTGGGGGGGATGTCATAGGCCCTACTCTAAAAACTACATCTACTTTTATTCTTAACAATAGACTCAGTATAGTGATAACACGATCACGATACGTTTAATGAACTTGGCAGATGCAAGTTTTCGGAGAAAATCAGACCTTTACTTTCAGCAAACAAATATTTAGCCCTGTTTATTGGAAGCTGTTTCTGAAGGATATAGACTAGCAATTAAAGAAGCTGGGGAAATGGCTACCATGGGGTTGGGGTGGGAAAGGGTGATTGTACTGCGGGATGGGAGGGAGGGGTAATTACAGGTGGGTAATGTCAACGACCCGTGGTATTATACAACATTATATTTATAAAAACTGTCTAGCTCCAGTAGCTGGCATAAAATTTATAAAATCTTGCATGTTCTCTAATTTTTAGATCATTCATTGTTGAATCGCAAGCACCGTGGGTACACCATTTTCCTTTTTAAAAAAAACAACTGTGTGCCCACTATCTTTTTTTTTTACTTTGATTTCTCTTTATTTAATTATCCGGGCCTATATAGCAGACGCTCCGGGTCAAAGGTCATGCTCGTTTTATAAACTGTTCTATAACAATGTTCTAGTGTGAACGCTAAAGTATACATGTTCTGTGAACAAATTGTTTCAAGACAAATTTTATTTTGGCGGGCTTTGTGTTCCAGAAATGTATAGTATACATTGTCGTAAGTGTAAACGCGGTATAACACATAAACAACAAACATTAAATGACAAGAATTCATTGTATTGTATTCTAATCGTTCACATGTGCAGTTCACTGAACATGCATATTTTGTTTCATCTAGAATCTTCAATCAGCCTACATTATTCCCTAATTTAAGCTTTTCCATTGCAAAGCATATCCGTTATAAAATAAAAAAACATAAATTAAGATCCAAACTAATTTAGGGACTTATATAGTTCATTTTAAAAAAACCTGTGTAAGTTATTTCACGGCAAAAAAAAATGCAGAAAAAGTTCCTGAACAAAATTAGTATGCTGATCATAGTATATCAATTACGGAAGCTTGATGATTTCTATGGATTTTTGTGTTTATTTTATTACAATATTTTAGATATGATTCAAATCATCTTAAAATTTTTTTTAAAATTTGAAGTCACAGATAACCTTTATTTAAATTTATACCTTTTATCATATATATGTTATTTTGACTTTTTCATTTGGATTTGATAGTGTTTTTTTGGTACTAATTAAAATCCCTAACTCAAACACAAAATTATTACATATTTGCAAATAGTATGCGACAGCTAATCAATAACAAGGTCAGAACCAAAGTCTAACCATCATATTTTGGGATCTATCTATTAATTTTAATTAAAAAAAAAACAATTTAAGGTAAAATCCTGATAGTGCATCAGTAATTATTCCAGAACAGTATAGCAGAATGTAATTATTGCAAGACATTGGTACTTCATATTTGTAAACATGTTTAAGTAATGGTTTTAAGTTTATTCCAACATAAAAAAATGTACAGTCAGAGTTAAATTATCTCTTATTTCTAAGAAGATGCTTAATTTGTGTGTTGGGTCATGTCGTATATTCTGGTAAAATGAAATCAGCGCTCAAGGTCTGTCAGCTTTTATTGGTAATTAAAAAAAAAATAAAATGAAGTTTACTTAAACTTTAAAATAAAAATAAAAATTCCCAAATAAACAACTAACCATAAACAATATACTATACCAAATATATTACTAAAATAAGGCTTTCATTGTCTCTTTGCTAATAATGCACATGTATTGATTTGAAAACTAGATAGAGCTGAATAAACAATGGCTTACAGTCTGTTACACCATTCTGGAATTATTTCTGATGTTATTTTAGGTTTTTCCCCAACATCTATATATATAATTCTTTTCATGGAGCGACCATGCGGGACACCATGTTAGCACACTGAACTGTCCGCTCTCTAGACATATTGCTACCACCCCCACCCCATCAGTCTGGTGAGCTGTGGTTCACGCCCAATGTTTGCAATCATAGGGCTTGGTTGAATTAGTTATGGCTATTAGGGGCAGATAATTTAGTTTTTAAACTATTTGAAACTAAGGGGTGGTAATAAAAAGTTCTGATAGATCTTTTCATTGTCATCTGTAAACTGTCGTCGTGGACGGCTGCTTTGACTGAGTTTGTGGGTGGGGTTGGAGAGAGTGATAGTGAGAATAATTGTCCTTCATGAGCTACTGATAGTGTTCTAAAGCAAATTATGAATTACTCAAAAATAGAAAATAAAACAACTAAATAGCGCGTATCAGCTCATACTAGCTAATCCGCTAGAAAAAAGTCACAAAAAAATAAAAGGTATACTATTTAATACAGCTAATGTGTAATCAAAAGTAATAAATAGAGCAAACTTAATGCTGGGTCTTAATAGTGCTCCTGTCTATATGGACCTAGGTCTGAATAATTTCAGCGTAATTAAAAAGTAGAATTGTTTCCCTTGAATTATATGAACTGGTATGGTATAAAGACAAAACTAAACTTTAAATTTAATGGGGAATACACTTAATTAACCATAAAATGACTACTAAGATAGTAAGTTAAATCTGCAAAAAGGTAAAAATATTATTGTGACAAGTCAATTGAGTTTTTGCTTTGCTTTCCTTAAAGAAAATAAAAGAATTTAGCCATAAATAATTTTTTTTCATCATTACTTTGTTAATCTCCATTATACTGATTCCAAAGATTTGTATTGAAAAAAATAAGGTAAAACTTAAGAAATAATATAGATGAAAAAAATGTGTAAATCATCATTAGCTGAGGTTTGGTAATTGATATTGGTGAATCTAGAAGCTCAATGAATGCCAAAAGATTTTGAAATTACAAACATGAAACCCCTGATCTCTTATTTTGTGTGGAGAATTTGTTTGGAATGGTGCCAAATGTGTTTAAGAAACTTTTAATTAATCGCTGGCGTGCAAGCACTCTCTCTTTCAAGTTGCCTGGCCATATGTTAGACTAGTTAGAGCTAAAAAATGAAAATTGCCAGGGTAATAGATTCAATTTTTAGTTGGCTCATTTTTCTAATATGATCCTATTTATGTTGGCCAGTTATTACGAACTGATCCGCTTTAAGTTGGCGAGTTTTTATAAACTGATCTAAGTTAGCCAGTTTTTCCATAATCATTATATTAAAATGTTTTTGTTTTTCTGCTAGCAGTATTTAGTTTCCCCTTATGAACTAGAACCAATTCCAAATTTCAGAAATTATTTTGTTTTTCTGAAATCAGTATTTAGTTTCCCCTAATGAACTAGAACCAATTCTAAATTTCAGAAATTATTCCATCCATGTCTCTCATCTACAAGGTTCAGCTGGAACAAGACATTGATATGAATTTGTATTATATTAAAAAAGGTATGTCATGTCATAGCTCTCCACCTTTTATCTGTTTTTAATTTTAAAAAATATACCCTATATCATTGACATTTTTTTATTTGTTTGAAATTTTTTGACTGGTCCTATAGTTTAGAAATTAAGAAGTTTTTTTGTTTGTTGATACTGTCATAAGAACAGTTTCAAGTAGTTAAATTTAAAATTTGCAGACCTGCACATACAGAGGCTGAAGGAGCTGAGAGAGCTAAGTGCCAGTTTACAGGATGATAACTGGAAGTATGAGCCAGCTGAGAAGCTGACTGGCCTACAGTGATGTAACTCTAGCAGCTTGTTGTGATATTTAGACCAGTTGCGGTCAGAACAACTGTCCATTTGGGTGTATGTTTAGTCAGGGCCTGCTAGCCCAGCTTTTGTGACTACACTGTACCCAGACACCAACGGCTCTTGGGGTAAAGTTAAAATAAGGACTGGAATAAAAGAATCAATTCCTTGAATATGAAACTGGTTTCTTGTGTAGTTACAGTAGGTGGTTATCCAGTGGTTTTTTCAAGCTTCTATTACATTGTGGTTTTTAAATGCCTGTGTTACATTATGTGGTTTTAAACAAGAACTTTCAAACTACCATTAATCAAATTGAATGAAAGAAACAGTGTTGATGCGTTTGTAAATATAAGTGGATGCATTTGTAATACAAGCTTAATCTGCTCATAAGCTACAACTTTATTTATTTGTAACATTGGATTGATGCATTTATTTTTTAATAAGTGGGGTTGCTCCAATATGTGGGACTTAATGCAAATAAATTGAACTGTAAAGGTGTTATGTGTTATTGCATATGTTGTTCACTTTTGTGCTTATCTAGTGGCATATTAATTTAAATGCTATATGGTGGCATTTTATCATATGTGCACTAATGACCCCATGACATATACCAAGTAATCTCTTGATCACATGACATGTACCTAGTGATCTGATGACCACATGACATGTACCTAGTGATGAGATGACCATATGACATGTACCTAGTGATCTGATGACCACATGTCATGTACCTAGTGATCAGATGACCACATGACATGTACCTAGTGATCAGATGACCACTTGACATCTACCATGACACCTGATAACATGTACCATAGGATCTGATGACCACACACTCCACTAATACATATAAGTCTTTGAACCAGTAACTCATGGACCCTAGTTGTCAGCCATCTATCTTGGCATGAAACCTGTAGACATCCGTCCAAAATATTGATATCAGTTTGTTTTTGTGCTATTAGCTGGGAAAGTACTTGAATGAAGTGGACAGCTGTGAGTTAAGTGTACACCAAAAAAATCACCGTTGGCTGTTTATCTGTACCCCCCCCCCTCACACACACACACCTTGCAATCTAGTGAAAAGTGAAGTCCTGTGTGCAGTATGTGCTCAGGTCGGTGTGAGCAGTTCTGGCACGTGCATCCATTTCTTTACCTGGTCTGTGCTGAGGGTTGTCGTGTGTTGCGTGCTGTCTGAAATATTTAGTGCTGATTGCTTCGTTAGATGGAGGCCGCTTTATTAGGTGTACAAACATGAGTTAGATGGAGGCCGCTTTATTAGGTGTACAGACATTTATTAGGTCTCCTAACACGAGTTTAATGAAGGCCGCTTTATTAAGTGTACAAATATAAGTTAAATGGAGGCCGCTTTATTATTTAGGTGTCCATACAAGAGTTTAATGAAGGCCTCTTTCGAAGATGTTCAAATATAGTGTTATGATGTTTTGGTGGATGGCTTTTACAATTAAGACCACTTTTCGACATGTGTATGATGTGTGGTTGCAGCCCTTTGCTCCCCAGGGGCCACAAAGGAGTGATGATGATGATCGTCTGCTTACACCACCAGCTGGGGTAGATGACGTGTGTGTATGATCGTCTGCTTACAACACAGATGACGTGTGTGTATGATCGTCTGCTTACAACACAGATGACGTGTGTGTATGATCATCTGCTTACAACACAGATGACGTGTGTGTATGATCGTCTGCTTACAACACAGATGACGTGTGTGTATGATCGTCTGCTTACAACACAGATGACGTGTGTGTATGATCATCTGCTTACGACACAGATGACGTGTGTGTATGATCGTCTGCTTACAACACAGATGACGTGTGTGTATGATCGTCTGCTTACAACATAGATGACTTGTGTGTGATTGTCTGCTTACAACACAGATGACGTGTGTGTATGATCGTCTGCTTACAACACAGATGACGTGTGTGTATGATCATCTGCTTACAACACAGATGACATGTGTTTATGATTGTCTGCTTACAACACTGATGACGTGTGTGTATGATCATCTGCTTACAACACAGATGACGTGTGTGTATGATCATCTGCTTACAACTCAGATGACGTGTGTGTATGATCATCTGCTTACAACACAGATGACGTGTGTGTATGATCATCTGCTTACAACACAGATGACGTGTGTGTATGATCATCTGCTTACAACACAGATGACGTGTGTGTATGATCATCTGCTTACAACACAGATGACGTGTGTGTATGATCATCTGCTTACAACACAGTGTGTATGATTGTCTGCTTACAACACAGCGTGTGTGTATGATTGTCTGCTTACAACACAGATGACGTGTGTGTATGATTGTCTGCTTACAACACAGATGACGTGTGTGTATGATTGTCTGCTTACAACACAGCGTGTGTGTATGATCGTCTGCTTACAACACAGATGACGTGTGTGTATGATAGTTTACTTACACCACCAGCAGGAGTGAATTATCTCAGGTAGAGCCGTCTGCTAGAACAGCGGTCCTCACACACTAACTTACATGACCCTCACAGCGTAGTATGGCCTAAGCCTAAAATTTGCATTTAAAGAAATAGAACAATAACTTCACAAAAGCAATTTTTTTCCTGAAAGTAAATGGCATGCACGTATATTGTAATTTGAAGGGTTGTATAAGGCTAAATTATAACGACATTTTAGGAAGTCTGAAATTTTAATACAATATGAATAGGGGGGGGGCAGAGGCGTATCCAGGTTTTCGTTGTAGGGGGAGCGAAAAGAGCAAAAAAGGCGCCGAATTTTTAACACGTTCTAAATACGTGTATTATATAATCTAATATATAAAGCTCAGTTCTGTAACGTGTGGCAAAAAAGTTTGTCGTTGACACTTCTATGGATTTAAGTGTTAGATTTTTTATCGTGCTCATAGTCTAAATTTACGAGTCAAAAAATTACCATTGAAAGTCTTTAAAAACAATTTTCATTCTATTTACTTAGAAGAATAATTTTCAATTATGAACGCGACATAAAATTTTTAAAAAGTGTATCGACGTTTATAAAATTTCTAAAATTGTGTCGGAAATGTATTAACTGCACAGTTACTTCCCTTTAATAAAAAAAATTCTTAAGAAGAAAGAATTTACATTTTATTACTTTGTTTTTGGTGTTAAGAAAAAAAAGATAATTACATAATTAGCGGGGATTGATTAAGTGCAATGTCGTTAGGTATTTTTAACACTGCCTTTTATTTATTCTATACACTGAACATACTGTTCAATATTTTTTTTTTTTTTAAATCAATAACATTTAATAAGCCAGGTCCTACAAATCCTATATGTTTATTTCTTTCCATTTACGGATAAGCTTGGAGTATTATCATTTTTGTTCACTAAATTGAAACAGGCGCGTCCGCCGGCGCCCTTGCACGGTTCGATTTGGCACCCTGGGCTATCATGTGAGCGCTATGCTGCATAGTTTTGTTTTTAACAGTGCGATAGACTATGGGTAAGAAAGGTTACTGTAGTCTTTAAGTGAATCAGATCCGGGCGTCCTCCGGCACCCCGACAGGGTGCTATTTGGCGCCCCGGGCCTTCCGGTGTACGCTATGGTATATACGTTCGCGTGAGTTCAAAAGACTATGAATAAGTTATGTACTATAGTCGTTTACTAAGTTCAATCAGGCGGTGACGTCATGGTGCGTCCTCCGGCGCCCAGACAGGGTGCTATTTGGGGTCCCGGGCCTCCCGTGTTCGGTTTCGCGCCTACGCTCATTAAAGTGAGTGCAAAAGACTATGAATAAGTTGGGGTACTATAGTCGTTTATTAAGCTGAAACAGGCGATTCCGCCCCGGGCTAGACTCTGAGCACTGTGCGTTTATGTTCGCGTTAGTGTTTTCTTTGTGTTTAGGTTGGGTTTGCGTTAGTGGTTGCGTTTTGATTTGGTTCGTTTTTGTTCTTTCTTTTTTCGTTTGTGTTTTATTTTCTTTGCGTTTGTGTTTGTATTTGTGTTTGTGGTTGGTTTTGCGTTTGTATTTGGTTTGTTTTCGTTTGTTTTTTCGTTTGTGTTTTTTTCTTTGGGTTTGTGGTTGGTTTTGCATTTGGATTTGGTTTGTTTTCGTTTGCTTTTTCGTTTGTTTTTTTCTTTGTGTTCGTATTGGTGTTTGTGGTTGTGGTTGGGTTAGTTGTTAGGTTTTTGTTTTCGTTTGTATTTGCAATTGTGTTAGCGTTATGTTTGCGTTTTGTTGTTTTGGTTTTGGTTTGGGTGTGCAATGCCGGGTTTATGATGATTACTAAACACACAGGTAATGGTCTTTAACAGAAAGGTTTTTCACAGAAGCCAGAGCAGGGCCTGGCCGGGACGGCTAGTTATATATATATATAATTATATATATATATATATATATATATATATATATATATATATATATATATATATATATATATATATATATATATATAATTACTAGATGTATGTCATTACTTCGCTATGATGTAAAATAAATTGAAAGTAGCACTCCAAAGAAATAGGAAAAAACACACAATGTAGGCCGACAAAACAAAAATTGTATCAATCTAAACAAAAAAAAATCTATAATATAACGCTGCTGGTAGTGTGTCAGTCCTTCCTTCCGTCATCGCTATAGATTTTGGAACCATAAAAGTAAACATTCGCACCATGCTGTGCTTTTCAGTGCACCGCAGTGTCTTATTATAAGTATTAGAGTAGGGTTTGTTTATATAGCGGCATAGAGCTATTTTATAATTGCCACGGTTTTTACTCTTTCGCATAACGTCAAGAAAATATTAAATACACGCAAACTGCTAAAACGTATAAAAAGATTAATGTCAAATATCATTTTCGTTTAGGTTCCCAGAAAAAGTGGATACATTTTAATAACATAATAACAGTACGGTAGAAAAATCAAATTAATTTAACTCTTTTCTAATTTTGACAAAGGAGGTAATTTAAAAATACATTAAACTCACGCTAATAAAAAATGTAAATGCAAATATACGTTCGTCATAGAAGGAATTAGTGCTGCAATAATATAATTAGCAAAATGTGAATGCAAATTATTCGGATGTGTAAGAGGAAATTATTGTTAGAAAATTATAATTAGCATGGATTGATAAAAGGCAATCTTTTATTTATTTTATTCACTGAATGTAGGCCCTACTGTTTATTACTTATAATTTTTAATCAACTATTCAGCTTTATTATAGACGCGTCATCACGTTCATTAGGTGCGCAATGGTTTTAGTTATGAAACTCTATTGTAATTTTTTTTTTAATTTAAAGTACTGGAAAAAAATGCGTGAATGGATAAAGTGAAATATTGTAGGTAAAACAAGGATATTTTAAATACTGCCTATTATTTATACTGTTTTCTAATTATTATTCTATCTTTCGGGTTTTATAGGAGAGGCGTAGCGAGGGGGGGGGGGGCATATGTCCCCGGGTGCCGACCTTAGGGGGCGCCAAAGTGGGTTGGAAAAAATGTGCGAGGGGGGGGGTGGTGGAAATCGAAAGTTTTAGGGAGGGGGGGGGGGGGGAAGGGGTGCAAATCGAAAGTTTGAGGGGGGGGGGGGGGTGCAAATCACCGGAAAGGGCGCGATTTGGCGCTACGGGCTAGACTGTGAGCAATATGCCTGTATGATTGCATTTAAATTGTGTCTATGTTACGAGTGTTGTGTTTGTTTTTTCGTTTTTTTTTTTTTTTTGCGTTCGTTTGTGTTGTGTTTAGTTTTGTTCTGTTCCCAAGTTGGTACATTTAAAAAAGATTTACCGTGGCGGAGCACGGGATGCAGCTAGTATATATATATACACACTACAACCAAAAACAATGAACGAAACACAATCTGTTTTGTAATTCTTGTAAAAAAAAATTCTTACATAATAATTCCTGGGAAATTATTTAAAACAAGTGAAATGGGGAAATAATCACTCTCTTAATATAAATATGTATATATCTACACATTTAATTATAAATGTCAAAACAAAAAAATAATTACTTAATAATATAATAAAATTGTTTAACACTATTCGTGTTTACAACATGTTTTTGTCTATAATCAGAATTTAATATATCGTCACCATAAATGCTAAAGTATTACAGCATATGAAAGTTTTTAAAATCAGAGTTGGTATAAAACCACGCTTTTCGATATAATAGCAAAACATTCGGAATAAACAGCATACACTTAACTAAATATCGGTCTGTTAGCTCAGATCATATATTTTTAATTGACTACAGCTTCTTTGTGTTCTTTAAAGTGATAGGTATGGGTTAGATCGCTGTATTGATCACACACCTTTTTACTGGTAATTGCAAAAACAATATTCACAGAGTTTTACCTTTAAAAAGCTAATTTTCTGGCGGCATGGTACTTTGGTACATCATTATGCGTTTTTCTACATGTACTTAACAGATCATTTCGGGGTGGGTTGGGGGGGGGGGGGGGTGTGTTCAACTTCATTCACCACTGTCAGGTCACTTTAGGTCAATTATCCAACCCAGTGTATACCTAGGTGTGACATTAATGTCGCTCTACACGATTGTGGTGGTGGTGGTGGTGTGTGTGTGTGGGGGGGGGGGGGAGATAACCAACTCAGAGTGAACATAGCGTCAGTTTTTAGATGACTGTTCTAAACATACATATATATTACACAAATATATATTACACAAATATTTATTACAGAAATAGATTTAAATAAGTAGCAGTGGTATTATGACAATATTTTTTTACAAAGGGGTCCATGGGGGAGGGGGGTTGTAACTGTTTCATATAATTTGTAATCGTAATCACTATCGCCCAAACTGTAAGAATACTACTACTTCATTGTGATGACGTTGTTGACCTTGTCAAAATTTCCCCACCACTACGCAGTTTGCTCATAAGTACATTTAAATAGAGGTGCCACATCAGTTGTATTTGTTTATGTATTGTAATTTTTTTTTTAATTAATCACACGATTCAAACTGTATATATAAAGTAATTATGTGTGAAGTTTTATGTATAAAATTTTCTAATTCAATTATTCGTAAGCAAATATAATATACAGTTGCCTTAAACTTAACACCCCTCTTGCCAAGTGGTACTACCCGTAGAGGTTTTTTACACATTGCAATGCATCGTAATGGTTATTTTTACTTTCTCGTATATACGAAGTATAGAGAAAGTATTGTAATCGTGCAAAAAAAAATCGAGATTTTTACAGATCTCGACGTTTTACACCTCACTGATACGGAAAAACATAATTTTGCAATCTTGTCCGTATGTCTGTGTGTGTGTCTGTGTGTCTGTGTGTCTGTGTGTCCGTGTGTAAACACGATAACTTGAGTACCGTTACAGCTAGGTTGATGAAATTTCATATATAAGTATTATATCAAAATCGTAGATCCGTATCAACTTTTGAGCGATTTCCGACAACCGGAAGTGGTACTTTTTCTACTTTGAATTTTTCAAAAGCCTATAACTTGAGTACTATTTCAGATAGATAAATGAAATTTCACATGTAAGTAAAAGATCTAATTCTCTACCTTCTGTTAAATTTTGAGTAATTTCCGTTGACCGGAAGTAGTAATTTACGCTACTTCCGATTTCTCAAAAAACTAATGTAAATTTTTAAAGTACTAATAATATTGCGCACTATTACGCACATTTGGTTTTGGTGCTAGCTTGGTGCGCATTTTTTTTCTACTAGATTTTATTCTATTTTTAAAAGTTTAAATAAACAAAAATCATGTCTATATTCCGAGTTGACATCCCACGTAGTGTTATATTAGAATATTCGAGAAAGTTTAGGGGAGATCACTCCCGGTTTATTAGAATGGCAAACTGACGCAGCTGTTAATACGTGTTGTAAACGTAGACACTACTAGACTAGTACAATAATGCTTAATTGCTGCATGAAAAGAAATCTTGTGATTTACATAGATGTGCCGACCAAAAATATTTTTTAACAAATATCATTGTTTAAAACTTTGAGTTTAAAAAGTTTCCAAAAAAGGCGCCACTTTGCCGAAAATGGCCAGAGGGGGAGCGGCCGCTCCCCCTGCTCCCCCCCTGCGTACGCTACTGGGGGGGGGGGTAAACATTATTAAAAATAAATAAACCTGATATCATTTATGGAACAATTCTAACCAATATTGCTGTGAATCTCCACATTTAACATTTGTTACGAGTAAGACCATTTTGTCAAAGGGGATTCAACGGTCCATATGGCACATAACCATATTATGTTGACACGCAATTCTTAATTGTGGTGAAGGAAATACCCTCCGATAAATTACGAACGTTGTTATTGTTGTTCAGTTCAGTTAACATCTTTTACGAGAAAGTCCATTTCGTCACTAGGTTCCATTTTTGGTGTCGACAGTGTTGTACATTCAGCTGGTACTTTTTTTACTTTCTCGTATATACGAAGTATAGAGAAAGTATTGTAATCGTGCACAAAAATCACTTGAAATTTTAACTATTTTCACCGTATTACACCTCAGTCCTTCATCACATCCGAAGTATAGAGGACTTATTTTAATCGGGCAAAAATTATCAATCCAGATTTATCAAAATTAAAAGGTTTTATGCGTATTCCAGTCTGAAAAACTGGGCTTTGCAATTCTGTCCGTATGTCTGTGTGTCTGTGTATGTGTGTGTCCGTGTGTAAACACGATAACTTGAGTACCGTTACAGCTAGGTTGATGAAATTTCATATATAAGTATTTTATCAAAATCGTAGATCCGTATCAACTTTTGAGCGATTTCGGATAACCGGAAGTGGTACTTTTTCTACTTTGAATTTTTCAAAAGCCTATAACTTGAGTACTATTTCAGATAGATAAATGAAATTTGATATGTAAGTAACAGGTCTAATTCTCTACCTTCTGTCAAATTTTGAGAATTTTTCGTTGACCGGAAGTACTTATTTACGCTACTTCCGATTTCTCAAAAAACTAATGTAAATTTTAAAAGTACTAATAATATTGCGCACTATTATGCGCTTTTTTATTCGCGTTCACTTGGTGTGCAATTAATTTGTCTACGAGATTTTATTCTATTTTTAAAACTTTAAGTATTTAAAATGGATTAAAAATCATGTCTATAGCCCGAGTTCCCATCCCCTGTTATTTTATATAAGAATATTCGAGAAAGTTTAGGGGAGATCACTCCCGGTTTATTTTTAAACAGGGAGGTAATTATCGTTTATTACATTATTTGTAAAAAAAAAAAACATTAAAAGATGTAGTTATACGTACACGAACGGTTGCTCTACAACTGACCGAGAACCTCCGGGCTAGAGATATTTTTTACAGCATTGTGCGTGGATGGGGGGGGGGGGGGGGTAGTTTTTGGGTGGGGTACTGGAGTACACGAGCGGAATTAAATTTTAAGCAAAATGAGTGAGGGAACAAAATTAGCAGTAGTAAAAAATATGTTGGGAAGGGCGGATAACTACCGGAAATACAATCTGCTTATTCGTTAAAAACAGCAATGTTTTCCTTTCACAAGCAGACGTGTAAGTGATACGATAAAAACGCGAGGTCCGGTTCTTGAAGGTGAAAATATTTCCTCTAGTCTAGCATGTTAGAAAGATGGCTAAGGACGTATGAAGCCTAGCCGTTGTTCCCCTGAACTAGCTAGCTCTACTCCAGGTTCTCGGTAATCTTCACATCTGCTGGTGGGATTAAATCATTAAATTTACGGCCTGAGTTAGATGAATGATTCAGATCTACAAACATGGACTGGACACGTTTTTATTTTAAAGATTATTGGCTCGAGGGGGTTTGAATGTGGACTTAGTGGAACATGAGGGGGGAAACACAATTACAAAAGAAAATAATTCTTTAGAAGTGCGTTACTGGTGCAATTCTTGTACAGTGAATTAATTTTACTGATACGAATCCTATACATGAAGCTCTTTGCTGTGTAGTCTACTTTAGATATAAGATTAAGAAACTAAGCTCCTTGCCGTATAGTGTACAGTGTTTCTTCCAGACTTTTTTCTCCGGGGGTGCACTTGATATA